>NW_006160178.1:438806-461651 GCF_000334495.1 Tupaia belangeri chinensis
TCCCTTTTGAAAAAGCAATGTAATACACTGTAAAGTTATATGCAATTCAATGTAATATAAAGAAGATTATGATGATAATAAAAATAAAAAAAGAAAGAAAAAGGAAAAAAAAGAGAAAAACACATGGTCATGTGTGCCTGAAGTCCTGACAGGATGGGAAACTTGAGAAGGGATTGTAACTTGACCACGCCCCATTGGGGGTGCCTTCTCCTTCTCTGTCTGCCTCTCTGTGGCAAGTACACATGTCCTCTGGTATTTAAAAGATTGGGGGGCCACTAATTTCATGACATTTATTCCTCTTAATAATCTCTAGATACAGACTTACATGAACATTTATACAAGCATCTGAAATCAAGACACAAAGTAGTGTCTACTTCTCTGGCAATTCACAGCTTTGTAAAGTGAAAATTAATGCCAATGGTATAAAACTTAGGATTTTTTCCTTTAACAAAAGTGTACTGAAACATTACGATTGTAGTATTTTCATTAGGGACACAGTAAATAAGTGTAATAATGTTACTCTAATGAGTATAAGTAAGAAATAAATTGGTCAATTTCTTAAATAAGTAGTTTTGTTCCTGTGGGTAGTGGATAAAAACCAATGGACACAATTTTTTTTTATAACTATACAGTGTATTACATTGCTTTTTCAAAAGGGATTGCCATGCATTTCAGTCAATATGGAGACATTAAACTCCCCATTTCATCATCAATATCTTTTCATTTTCCCAGTCATTATTATTATTATTCCAATTATTGTTAAAACAGTCAATCACTATTTCTCATTTTTCTTGTAAAAAGGCTTTTCAGTTGTAGTGTGAGCTTGAAATACTGAAATTCATCTTTTCTGAATGTCTTTTTTTTTAAATAAATTAACCTCTTTTTTCCTATTGGAAACAGATGTTAATTTTATGATTCCTTTTCTTGCCGTACCCTAATTATCCACTGTCCTCTTCCACAGGTCCAACATCCGACTCAAGCAAGCACTTCTTCACTGCACTAAAAAGACCATATACCTGCTAATAATCTGGGGAAATGAATGCACTTCCCTCTAGATATCATTTAACAATTGTGTGAGCATGGATAAGATGTGACCCATGAGACTATAATCTTGCTCACCACCTGCTTTTCCTTTGAAAGGTATGAAGCATAATCACAGAACAGATTGTCTAAAGAAATACCCTTATCTTCTTGAGATGCTTGGTAGTTTTCAAACATGATTCAAATAAGAATTGATTAATATAAATGTTTAGTTATAAATTTCCTTGGTAATGTTTTGAGCAAACACTTGAATATGATTAGTATATCAGTATATCTCTAGCATTCTTTTAGATTCTTGATATACAAACACAAATGAGATATGGTCCATGTGAATGCTACCTTCAAAAAAAGTTTTAACATTTTCTTTTCAAACTTAAAAGAGAGAGAGAGAGAGAGAGAGATATTTCTGCTAAAGGGCACATGCACTCACCAGGGAGACAGAGAGAAAGAGACAGAAAATGAGAAATCCCCCCCAAGGGGCATTGCCACCTCACAATCCCTTCTTCTCCATTTTTGTCTCAGGATCTTGGACATGCATGCATGTATGCTGGGTGTGAGTTTTAAGTGTCTGAGTTCAGGAATTGAACATTGGTTGACTACATGGAGTCCAGAGCCATAACCATTATACCATGTGCTGGTCCCAGTAATCAATCTAATTTAAATATGGAGCACATTATATGAATGTAGGGGAACATAGGGTATAGTGTGGGAAAGTACGTATTATGAAGTAATCAAAAATTCATACGGAGTATGCATAGAAACCTTATGCATTTCATTGAGAAAAATGTTGTAGGTCAATGAAAGCAGGATGAACTGAAAAAGTTGCTATTCATTTAGTCATTTAGTCATCACATATTTATTAAGCAATACATCAGTAATTATGTAAGGCACTGTAATATTTTAATGAATAAAATAGCTAAATACCTGTGTTAATGCAAAACTTAAAATTCAACAAGGGAGCTAAATAAATTGCCAATATGCTGTCATGACAGGTATGAAAAAATATATATATGTATATAACAAGGAGATGAAAACATGTGGTGGAGAGACAGTGAGGAGGCTGGCCCTGAGGCTCTCACAGTGACGGTAGCCTAAGTCGAGATTTGAATGACGTGTGGGAAACTGTCCTGCAGATAGCTTAGAGAAAAGTATTTCAGACGTGTAATATACATGCAACACCAGTGAGAGGGAGCTAGAGGCATGCCCTGAGTGTCCAATCGCAAGGATGCCTGTATGACTGGCATGAAGAAGAGTCGCAGAAACAGAGACGTTCTCCGAGAGATGGACGCACACATGGTGACAGCAGATGGCTCTCTGAGCAGTCCTACTGGCATTTTAACAAACTGTCACAGACTCAGTGGCTCAAAACAGCACAAATTTAGTGTCCCACAACTTTGGAGGTGAGAAGTCAGAAATCAAGGTAGTAACAAAGTTATGTTCTTGTCGAAGCTCAGAGGAAAACTGATTTGCCTTTTTCAAGTTTGAGAGGCCACCTACATTCCTTCTCAGGTCAAGGCCACTATCTGTATCACTCAAATCCTGTTCTTCACTCTAACCTTTTCTATTATATGTCCTATCTGAGTGCAGTAGAGAATCTACCATAAGAACTGATATGATAGGACCAGCAGTTAGCGTAATGGCTATGTCGCTGGACTCCCACGTAGTCCACCGCGATTCAAGTCCCGAACTCAGTTGCTTAAACTCATGCCGAGCGTGTGTGCATACGTGCCCAAGATCCCAAGAGGAAAATGGAGGAGAAGGGATTGTGGCGTGGTCATCTCCCCTTGGGGGTGATTTCTCGCTTTCTATCTCTCTGTCTTTCTCTGTCTGTCTGGCAAGCACACACGTCCTATAGAGAAAACCTCTCCAGAAAAAAAAAAGAACTGATATGATTACATCAGATAACCTAAAGAGTAATTGCTCCCTTTCAATACCATTATCTTCTGCAAAATACCATGTTTTTTAAAATTTAAGTTTTGTTTGTTTTTTGCCATAGGGCATGTGCGCTCACTAGAAAGACAGAGAGAGAGAGATAGAGAGCAAGAAATCACCCCCCAGGGGGGAGGGCCACGCCGCAATCCCTTCTCCTCCATTCTCCTTTTGGGATCTTGGGCACACACGCACACACGCCTGGCGTGAGTTTAAGCCACCAGGTCTGAGACACAAACTGCGGTCGACGACATGGGAGTTCAGCGACATAGCCATTACACTAACTGCTGGTCCCTTTATTTAGGTTTTTATGACAGGGCACAGGCACTGGATGGAGAGAGAGACACACACACAGAGAAAGAGACAAACAGAGAAAAAGTAAGAAATCATCCTCCTGGGGAGGGGTGGTGAGGATGGCCATGCCACAATCCCTTCTTCTCCATTCTCCTTTAGAGACTTTTGGCACACATGCACGAGTACCTGCCATGATTTCAAGCCATCAGGTCCAGGACTCAAACAACAGTCTGGCATGTGGGAATCCAGCACCTTAACCATCATACCATCTGCTGACCCTGCAAAATAGCATTTCTTCAAAAAAATGCTAACAGTTTCTTAGGGTTAGGACATAGACAATTTGAGGGATTTGGAAATTACTCAGCCTATCACATAAGGCCTTATAGATCATAATTTTTTTTCTCAGGCTATGATATGTATAAGGAAATACAACATTGACAATTCAATGTAATGGAAATAAAGAATTAGACCTTGTCTACAGCTGCAGGGTAAAGTTCTAGTCTGAGAAAAAAAGGGAGAAAGTACGCCTGGAGTTTTGTGAACTAGTTGGAGAACCACACGAGTTGCAATAATAAAGATGAGTAGTAATCTGGATTGAAGGGTTTGCAGCCCATTTTAAGTGTCCTGTATTTTGTCCTCAAAAAGTATGTCATTCAGAGCCAGCAGGTAGCATGGTTTTTATGGTGCTGGACTCCCACGTGGCTTACTGCAGGTCAAGCTCCAGACCTGGTGGTTTACTTTCTTGCTTTCCCTCTTTTGCATTCTGTCTCTCTCTGGTCAAATAAAAATGAATAAGTAAAATTAAATAATTCTAAAATATGTCATTAGAACATTTTTGCCTTAAAAGGGATTAAAAACACAAAATGGAAATGGAAATTCTAAAGATACACAAATAGTATAATAAGTCATAAGCTAACAATGCCTGCAAAGAAATGAGGGTAATGGGACAGCTAGTGGGACAGCTAGTGGTATGTGGTTAAGGTGGCTTGGTGCCATTTGGCTAACTGTGTGGTTCGAGTCCTGGACCCAGTGGATTGAAAAACACACTGGACGCCTAAACATACATGTCCAAAATCCTAAGAGTAGAAAGTAGAAGAGAATATTGCAACCTAGCTATCCCCTTGGGAGTCATTTCTCACTTTCTCTCTCTCCCTTTCTCTGTCCCACTGGCGGGTGTCCTTGCCTTTAGGAATTTAAAAAATGAAAGATATAAAAGTAATTAGAAGAAAAAGATTATACTGAAGTGAACAGTCAAAACTTAGAGGTCAGGTAAATAAGGAAAATATTCATTAGAAGGAAATTTGAAGAAACAGCCACTGAGGTAGAGTAGAACTAGAGGTGTGAGGGATTCAGAAACAGAATAAGGAAGGTGCACAAAGGTGACAGTGGCCAATTCTTCCAAATATTGCTCATAGTTTAAATATAATACCTAGGAGCGATTATGATCAGATTAATTTTAGAAACTGCCACATGTAAGAAAAGTGGACAGAGAGATCAAAATGTATGTGCCTTTCTGACCTATGGACAAATCTTTCTTTTCTCAAGCAAAAGTATAATTGGTGAATTATGCTTGGTGAATTCCCAGTACTGACTTAGCAGTGGACTAAGATATATTGCCCCTTCTTACTCACTTCATCAATATGACTTCTTCTACCAACATTTATCCATTTCTCATTTTGCAATCAATGGGTCCCAGGAAGATGTGTGAAGCACAGCATATGTACTGGTATAGAGCAAGGAGAAAAACTTCCTGCAATGAAAGCACCAGTTGCAACAGCTCAGAGAATAAAGTATAGCATTCCCCTCTTCATGACAGGAAACATTTCTGGGCCCACGATTTCCCATCACATCTGATAGGGGAAACTAACTCTGTATATATAATAGATATGCCTATACATATACTGTATACAAACATATCTGTATGGGTATTTCCGTAAAATATATTAATTCTGTTTTATTTGTATCAATTAGGTTATAATTTTATAAATAGAAACATTTCTCTAAGGAATAATGTGCTCATAAAATCTATAATCTTCATTTATTTTTGAATAGTTTGTTTTTACTGCATAGAAATACAATGAATTTTTGCATGTTAATTTTGCATCAAGCAACTTTACTAAATTTGTTTATAAATTCTAAGAGTATTTTTGACAAAGTCTTTAGGGTTTTCTAAATATATGATCATGTCATCTGTAAACCTATATAGTTTTTTTTGCCCTAATTTGGATGCCTTTCATTTATTTGTTTTGTTTGTTTGTTTGTTTATTGCTTCATTTCTTGGCTAGGACTTCTAATACAGAGTTGGAGAGAGCTGGTGAGCGTGAGTAATCTTGTCTTGTTCTTGGTCTTAAGCAAAAAGCTTTAAAATTTTTGCCACTGAGTATAATTTCACTTGTAGGCTTGTCAATATGGCTTTATTGCATGGAGGTACATTTTTTCTATCTCTAATTTGTTCAGTGTTTATCATAAAAGGAGTTGAATTTTGTCAAAGGCTTTTTCTGCATCTACTGAAATGATCACTTATTTTATCCTCTATTTTGTTGTTTTGGTATGTCATATTTATTTATTTATTAATTTAAACAATTATATTTAATATGGTATGCCATATATATTTATTTATTAATTTAAACAATTATATTTACAATAACATCAAAAAGAATAAAAACTTGGGAACCAGCAGTTAGCATAATGGCTATGTCGCTGAACTCCCATGTAGTCGACCGCGGTTCGTGTCCCGGACCTGGTGGCTTGAAACTCACACCAGGCGCGTGTGCGTGCGTGCCCAAGATCCTGAGAGGAGAATGGAGGAGAAGGGATTGCGGTGTGACCATCCCCCCTGGGGGGTGATTTCTCGCTTTCTGTCTTTATGTCTCTCTCTGTCTGTCTGGCGAGCGCACGCGCCCTATAGTGAAAATCTCTCAAAAAAAAAAAATAAATAAAAAGAATAAAAAACTTAGGAAAAAATTTAGCAAATAAATGAAAGATTTGCTTACTGACAGCTGTGAAACATTGATTAAAAATAGTAGAGGAGAGATCGGCAGTTATGTTGCTGGACTTCCATGTAGTCGACTGCGGTTCAAGTCCCGGACCCGGAGGCTTTAATTCGCACTGGGCACGTGTGCGTGCATGCCTAAGATCCCAAGAGGAGAATGGAGGAGAAAGAAGGGAGGAGAAGGGATGGTGGCATGGCCATCCACTCGGGGGTGATTTCTTGCTTTCTATCTCTCTGCCTCTGTCTGTCTGGTGAACGCACGCGCCCTATAGAAAAAACCTCTCCAAAAAAAAAAAAAAAAGAAGAGAACATAAATAGAAATATATTCTGTATATACAGATGGGAAGAATTAATATAACTTAAATGTTCATACTCAAAGCAATCTATTAATTTAGTGCAATCTTTATTTAAAAACTCTAAGGCTGGAGCCAGCAGGTAGCTTAATGGTTAAAGTGCTGGAATTTCATATAGCCAATTATGGTTCAACCCCCAGACCCAGTGGTTTGAAAATTACACTGGGTGCATATGTAGACATGTCCCAAAATTCCAAGAGGAGAAAGGACTGCAGCATGGCCAACCTTCCTGGGGGGGTGGAGGGGGGTGTCAGGAATTTCTCACTTTCCCTCTTTCTATCCCTCTCCAGCAAACAGAAATAACTGAGACTGGGTGACTTATTTGGCTCACAAGTTAAGTGAGTGGAAAGTCCACAAGCATTGTACCAACATCTGACCAGTCTCTTTGTCCAAAAGAATAGGCAGGTCAGTTGCCACATGGAGAGACTAAGTGAGAAAGAGAGGTAGAAGAGGAAACAGACCTACAGAAGTAGTGTTTCCTCTGTTTGTCCCTCTCACAATCCAGCCAATTGAACTGTACCTTCCTATGAAGTCCCAACACCTCTACATCCATTATGACGAAGCTCAACCTTTCAGACCATAACCTTTGGTGGACAAACCATTACTAAACCATAGCACCAAAGAAAACATAAAAATGGCCCACCATTTTACAGAGAAAAATTAGTCAACACGAATCATTAGGAAAAGGCAAGCCAAACCACATCATATCACCTCATAAATTGTTAAGATAGCTATTATTAAAACATCAAGGGTCCAGCAGGGGTGTAGAGATTAAAGTGGCTGGATTCCCACATAGGTGACTCTGTGCTTTGAGTCCTGACTCTCTGGCTTGTATATGCATGCCCAAAATCCTAAGAGGAGAATGGAGTAGAAGGGACTGCGGAGTACCCATTCTTCCTGGGTGTGTGGGGGGGTGATTTCTCACTTTTCCTTTTCTCTCTCTCACTTTGTCTCTTTCTAATGACTACAGGTACCTTATAGGGGAAAAAAAGTCAAAATATAAGTATGGATGAGGGTGTGGTTAGAGAACAATCGTTCACTGTTGGTGGAATTCTAATTTGGGAAACCTATTGAAGAAAAGGATACGGAGATCATCAGAAATTTTGAATTAGAAGTACCATTATGTGGGACCAGCTAGCGTAATGGCTACGTTGCTGGACTCCCATGCAGTCGACTGCCGTTCGTGTCCCGGACCCGGTGGCTTAAAACTCACACCAGGCACATGTGCGTGCGTGCCCAAGATCCCGAGAGGAGAATGGAGGAGAAGAGATTGCGGCATGGCCCCTAGGGGGTGATTTCCCGCTTTCTATCTCCCTGTCTCTGTCTGTCTGGCGAGTGCACGCGCCCTATAGCAAAAACCTCTGCGGGTGCCGCCCCCCTATAGAAAAAACCTCTAAAAAAAAAAAAAAAAAAAAGAAGTACTATTATGTTCTAGCAACTACACTATTGGATATATACGTAAAGGAAATAAAATAATTAACTTGAAGAGATCTGCACATCCATGTTTATTGAATCATTATTCACTGTAGCCAAAATAGACAAACTGTGGAAAGATGAATAGGAAAAGAAAAAGAAATGTGTTATACAGGCCTAGTAGAACATGATTCATCCTTAAAAAGAAGGCGATCTCGTCATTTGAAACGTGAATGAACCTAGAAGACATTACATTAAGCGTAATAAGCCAGACACAGAAAGAGAAATACTCCATGATCTAAAGTGGAATCTAAAAACAAGGTTGAGAGGAAAATTAATAATCATAGCCATGGGCCTTGGGCTGTGGGAAAATGGGAGTTATTAGTAAATGGGTACAAATACTTCAAATATAAGATAAACAAGTTCTGGAGTTCTAGTGTGCATCAGAGAGATTAGAATTATAATAATGTATTACATTTTTGTTATTAAATGTAAATTAAATAAATGAACTAAAAATCCAATAATAACTTATTACATAACAAAACTTGCTGACAGAAAATCTCAAATGTTTTTATCCCCAAATAAGACAGTCATTGCATGAGGTGACATAGATGTTAATTGCTTTGATTTTAGTGAACATTTCACAATGTATACATATATCAATATATCATGCAGCGTACCCCAAGTACACGCAATTTTTGTTTGTCAGTCATACTTCAGAAATGGTGGAGGCCCAGCCTGGTGGCACAGCTGGTAGCAAACTTAAATACACAGCAGAACTGCAGATTTTCCCCTCAATTTAACACAAAAACATGCTGGAAATATGAGTGCATGCCAAGCTCCTGACGAGCTGGAACACTGGAGAGAGGGGATTGTGGAGTGTTGAGACCCTATAGAAGGTGCGTTTTTCTCTCTCTCTCTCATGAGTGTATAAAAGCTCTTTATCATAAGTTAAATAAATAAATTTTTAATAATAATAATAATGATAAGATAAAGCTTGAAAAGAATCTATAGTGATCCCAATATGCTGCTAGACCTTTGAAGAAAACCTCCCATATGAAGTTATACTTAGTCACCTATAATCATTTGAATTTACACACATTTGTAAGTACATTAAAAGTCAGTCATATAACCTTAAAATATACTCGCTCTATAAATGTTCGCTTACATTAATTCCAACTAAAAACAGTTTCTATAAGATGTATCTAAGATAAAAGAGACCAGCAGGTGATGTAATGGTTACATTGCTGGACTTCCACGTGGTCAATTGTGGTTGGAGTCCCTCACAGGGCAGCTTAAAACTCATGCTGTTGCTCAGGGTGTTAGCCCAAGATCCTGAGAGAATGGAGGAGAAGGGGTTGTGGCATAGCCATCCCCCACCAGGTGCTGATATTTCACTTTCTATCTCTCTGTCTATCTCTTGTTACTCTCTGTCTTTCTGGTGAGTGCACACATCTTATGGCAAAAACATCTTTCTTTTTTTGTTTTCAAGAATTATTTGTTTAATTTTATTTATTTATTTATTTATTTGTTAATTTGACCAGAGATGGTCAGAAAGAGAGAGAGAAAGTGAGAAAGCAAGACTAGAACCATGGCTTGCCATGTGAAAGTCCGGAGCCTTAATCATCATGCCACATGCCAGCCCTCTAAAAATTTTTCTTAAAACAAGCACAAAAGGGGACCAGCAGCTGGTGTTATGGCTATGTCACAGGACTCTCATGTAGTTGACTGTGGTTGGACTCCCGAGCACAGTGGCTTAAGCTCATGCCAGGTGTGTGTGCATGTGTTCCCAAAATCCCAAGAGGAGAATGAAAGAGAAGGGATTGCAGTGTGGCCATCCCTTCTGGGAGGTGATTTCTCACTTTCTGTCTCTCTGCCTCTTTGTCTTTTAGGCAGGCACAGATGTTTTTGCGCCCTATAGCAAAAACACCTCCAAAAAAAGAAGAGAGATACATTTAAGATAAAGATATCTGTAACCTATTTTGCACCTAATATCAATAGTTCTCATGAAAAATAAATAAAGTTAGATTATATAAAAACGAGAAAAATTTTAAATTGATATTTGTAATACAAAGTATTTAAATATCAAGAATACTGATACTTGTTCAGAAAAATAAATAAATGCTTATTACTAATTTTTCTTTTTTTAAAAAGATTTTTTTGCTATAATGCACTTGCCAAAAAGAGACAGAAAGTGAGAAATCAACCCCTGGGGGCAGTGGGGGCATGGCTACACTATGATCTCTTCTCCTCCATTCTCCTCTCGGGATCTTGGGCACACACGCACATGTGCCCGGTGTGAGTTTAAGCCACCGGGTCTGGGACTTGAACTGTGGTCGACTATGTGGGAGTCCAGCAATAAAACCATTACATCATCTGCTGATCCTGCTTATATTACTAATTTTTGACAGGTAAAACAGGCAGTTTACTATTCAAATGGATGGCAGATTTAATTGATTATTAACCGTTGATGATCTTTTACAGCTTTTTGAAAAACAAATAAAACTTCAAAGCTGAACTCTGTCCAACTCTGTCCTTCAGTTTATAAATTGAATATTCACTTAACTCATCCATTTAAAATGACAAGTTTTCTTTTACAAATATGACAAAATAATAGTATATTCTCTCCAAGAAAATAGAATGTTCACATACATTTTGTGTGTGCGTGTTCAATTTCACAATATTTACATATTCCCCTACAATTCAAAACTATGTCCTTTCCAACAGCTTTAAGTCTCCAGAAGCCACAGTTTAAGCGTGTAAATTTAGATTTATTAATTTTATGTTTTTAATATAAATGGCTCTTTTTATGAGAAAAACTTGGATGCTTATCCTCCATGATTATATGTGTAAGCACATCACACCTCTTCTCATTTTCTTAAGTGAAGAAATTTTAGGATATGAAGGATCTTAAAAAGCATTATTTTGTTTGTTGTTATTAATCAGTTCCTTTTCAGATTACTTTTGTGAGTCAAAGTATCTATAGTAGAATATGCCTTGGTTTTTACTGTAAGTCAATATAATGAACAAATGTATGTTGTTTAAATATTGATATCATGTATCTCAGTGCATGCGCCTACCTTGAAAAATTAGAATGTTATATATGTGTTAAAGAAACAAAAAGTTAATAAATTCATGTAAGGTAAAATTAAGAAGGAATATTGATTTTTTTTAAACATTAGGTATATTAAAGTCTTGAGGAGTTGTGAGATCCAACAATTTAACATGTATGCACTAAACAGTTTAATTAGTAAAGACAGTGACTGTATGGAGAAGTCAGGGTCATTTATATACATAATTCTCTTGATTAGCACATTTTTTTTCACTGCAAATTTTGGAGAAACATAAGTCTATAAAATTCTTTAAATATGAATGTTTATTTTATGTATATCTTCATAAACAAAGGGACTTAGCCAAACAATAACATTACAAATGTTTGGTCCCCTAAAGAATATGCAAAATTAATTTTAAAATTATTTATTTTAGAATATAAAATATTCTTGTCATCTTACATCTCTGAGTGTGTGTTTATAGTGTGCACGCACAAGAGGCAAATTCAAAATCTTTCCTGGAAAAATGTAACAAAAATGTGAGGTTATTTTGTTGCAAAGAAATTTGAAATGTATGTATATTTTTTCATAGCATATATTTTCCAAGAACTTTTTGAAGAACCGTTTTATATATATATAATCACATGCAAAAATGACAATTGAATATATAGATATATAATACACACACACACAAATACAAACATACATTTGGCTGAAAATATTAGAAATTGAAAAGACCAAAGAAAACTAGAAAACAAACATGTTAAGTGTACTTTCCTAGACTCTGATATCTATGAGTATTTGTTGACTTTATACATGATATTTTTAAGTCTGCCTTATGACTTTTTAAAATTACATGATAAGTGCCTTCACGCAACTGATTTTTGATGATTTCAGAAGGACAAATTCTAGTCATTTAAAATTCATCAGGAGCATTTTCCTAAAGATACATCAGTAGTGCAGTGAAGCATTGAATTCACTTAAAATGAACTAATCATAAAATCACACCATGATGAAATACATGTCACAAAATGGCATAGCCATGCTTATTTTAAACCAGCCGTAGTCATCGACAGTCACTAAAATTGATTCATTTCTGAAATGAAAATTGGATTTAAAGCTAAATATTCCTACTTACACTAATGATTCAACCATAATGGCAAGAGTATGAATTCACAACACCTAAACTTTTGGAAGCTAAAGTAAAAAGCTGAGAAAATAAAATATAATATTTTTTAAAAGATTTGGAATTTTTCTATACGATAACAAGAATCATGATAATGTATGGCATAATGTTGGCAAAATAAAAGGCAAAGAGACAAAGAGAAAAGAAAAATAATAGACTAAATCATTTTAGTAAATACGTTATTTGTGAAAGCAACATTACAAATATGCAAAAAAAAGGAATTCAATAAATATTATTAGACATTTGGTCATTCGTAGGGAGGAATGTAAATTTTGGTGTCATCATATCACAATCAACAAATTTCCAGATAGATTAGTGACATAACTGTTTATACAAAAACTCTCAAATGTATCTAGACAATAGGGTGCTATCTAGCTGATATTAAGTAAAATGAAACATTTTACTATTGTGAAAAATTTATTTTGTAGTATTAATCATGATTGTGCAGAAAATACTAAGTGCTAAATACTAAGTATGATAAAAATGTGAGCTTGTTACTGTACTTCCTTTTTATAAGCCAGGTAGGATTTGTTTTTAAAAATTATTTTATTTAACTTTTTTTTTTTTAATTTGACCAGAGTGGGGCAGAGTGAGAGAGAGAGAGAGAGAGAAAGTGAGAAAACACAGAGTGAGAGAGAGAGTGAAAGTGAGAAAGCAAGCTACCAGGTCCAGGACTCCTACTATGGTCAGCCATGTGGGAGTCCAGCACACTTATTAACAACCATGCCACCTGCTGGCCACAAGGTAGGATTTTTTAATACAAAGAAAACACTAAGATTAATGTAAAAACTAAAATATTGATTATACTCCAAATAACTTTTCCTAGACAAGAAAAATAATATGAATAACATTAAAATGTAAGCAACAAACTGAGGTAAGGTGTGAAAACATATATTTAAGGATTGTTATTCAAAATATATACAGAATTTATGAAAAAGCACATTAAAAAAAAACTTAAAAATATAAAGATGTAAAAATACCCAAAGGTGAAGAATTCCAAATGTTTAGTAACAATGTGAAAAGACATTGAATCTTACATATAAACCCTACAACATACAATGAAACAGCAGTGAGTATCATTTCTCTTAAATCAAACAGATAAACATTAAAATGCCTATAAGTCACAAGAATTTCATCGATGTTAAACCACAGTAACATGTATGAACTACTAACAAAAGTATAAATTATTATAACCACTTTGAAGACTGACTTTTCATAAAATTTAATATGGACATAAAATTAAATATAAAAGCATATTTCCCTCAATGAAAAAATGGCACTTGATAAAATTAATAGTCATTTAAAATAAAAATTATTACAACTACTTTCACGAATAACTTTTAATTTAAAAAAGTTATAGCAAACTTAATCAGTAATGTAATATATTTACTTCATATTTTAAAAAGTGAATCTACTATGACTTTTAGTTAACATAACATTACATGTCTTAATACAATAAGACAAAGAAAAGAAACATGACATATTAATATACAATGCTTTATCGAAAGAATTGAAGATTATGAATTGCTAATAATCATGATCCTCTGACTATAATCACAGAAACCAGGTATAACTATTCATACATGGAGCTTAGAAAGGTTTCATTGACTTTAATATACTTTCATATGTTTGATTCTATTGTACATTAATTGTGGTGTCTGTTTTATATTTGCTTTGGCATGACCAGTAGGAATTAAATATATTTACTGACATTTTAAGAGAGAAGTAGAGAATGTTTTTCAAGCGTTGTTCTTAGCTCTCACCCTTTTCTTTCTAGGATGGTTTCTCTTGAAAACCTCATTGACCGTCATTATTTCAACTTTTCCAGTGAGTGGGCATGTCTGTTCTGTCTCTGTTACTTTGTCTTTTTTCTTTACCTTGATTTGGCTTTCTCAAGAGCTGCTGGCCATTTCCACAAGTAAAATGCTTCCATTCAAAAAATTATCAACAAAAAGAGAACTAATCATGTAAATATATATTATGGATTCTTTATAGATAAACTGGGTCTCTTAGAATTTATGTGCTATACCTTAGACCTGGATTTAGTAATTCAAAAAGCAGAGTCTAAAACAGATCACTGGAATCTAAAGCAACTGCCTTTTTTATATGGTACTCTTCTATGTAAATGTATTCTAGTGCATTACAATGGTATAATAATTCAGTTTTATTATATCACTGTCCTTATATCAGTCAGTGTAATCTGCGGTCTGCTCAGAGTTAATTTATTTCATCTGCTATTACCGGCATTGTATATATAGAAAAGGCTCCTTATATTAAGTTATCTGAATGAACTGTTCCACATTATGCTTTGATGAAGGCATTATTGCTTTGTGTCTCTTCGGGGTATTGCAGATTCAAAATATAAAGCTCATTAACACAAAACTGCTCCCCAAAGAGATGCATTACGTGGAATCCAATGTTTACAAACATTTATAGCTCTATCCATCTAAAAGTTGTCCATCAGTTAGTAGTAAATCAGCATGATTTGCATTGAAATACACTATTTACCTATAGTGGCCATGAAGCCATCTAAATATGTATGTGTGTGTGTGTATTTGTGTGTACAATTCTGAAATGTTGTTTTCTAAGTTGAAAGAATTCACTAACAAATTTCAAGGAAAACACAGTATACATTTGTTTTCATGTTCAATCCACTGATAATTTGAGGATTTAACTTTCAATAATGGTCTATAGCTAAAGTTTCTTCAAATTCAACTTTATAGGCATTATCTTGAATTACTACAAAAACATACATTAGCATAATCTTTTACATCCTAAAGACTAGCAATGCGTGTCTCTAATTACAATGCTTAAGTCTCAGCTACTTCATGAGAAGAGGAATGAGAAATTTATATTGGCATATGTATTTGTCAGTTTATTAAATGTATGCAAATATACATACAGCATGATTCTATTTCACTTCTTCATTCATTTATTTAACTAATATTCATTAAAATCCTAAGTATAATATGCCAGAATCCTTTTTCTTTTCTTTTCATGACTTTTATTATTTTAATTTTTTTATACATTCAAGAATTGTACATCACTACAGCTTGTAAAAGTTACCCAACATGAAGACACTTCACACCAGTCCAGCTGAAGTTATCATACACGTTATCATCAACAGACAATTCTCCATTTATGTGTCCCTTGAATGTCTTCACTCTCTATTTTCTCCTTCGTTCCTTCCCAGAATCTTAACAGTAGACAGAGATTCAAAAGAATAAATGTCTTATTTGGGGATTTAAATGCACATTTAAGGATGGCACCAAATTTAAAGCTAAGCAAAAAATTACTAAGCAAATACAGAGGGCATCTTTGTGTAAGGGAATATACTGGAACTATAAAAAGGGAAAAGGTAAGTTATTATTTCAACATTTCTGTATGCACAAAATAAAGAGATGCTACATTAGTAAATAATAGAGACCAAAGTCACAGAAATAAGACATAAAGGAAAAGGAGTTCGAGACTTCTCATGGTGGCTGGTAGGGGCTGGAAGTTTTTACAATAATAATTATGATCAACCTTAAGAAAATTAGGACTGGGAACCAGCAGATAGCGTAATGACTATGTCGCTGGACTCCCACGTAGTCGACTGCGGTTCGCGTCCCGGACCCGGTGGCTTAAAACTCACGCCAGGCACGTGTGCGTGCATGCCCAAGATCCCGAGAGGAGAATGGAGGAGAAGAGATTGCAGTGTGGCCATCCCCCCGGGGAGTGATTTCTCGCTTTCTGTCTCTATGTCTCTGTCTGTCTGTCGAGCGCACGCGCCCTACAGCAAAAACCTCTCAAAAAAAAAAAAAACAAAAAACGAAAAAGAAAATCAGGACTGAACCTGCTGAATAATTTGCACATTGACAATAGCAAGTACATTAGAATCAACATGACTAAATGAAGAATAATATGATGTTCTTTAATTAGAATATTTTTTCTGTTAAAAATGATTAATTCTTCTCAAATGCTTGTATAAATTTAATCATGTTTAATTCAAATCCAAGTAAAATTACTAACCAATTTCCAACTTATTTCAAAACCATTATCTTTGGAGTTTTATAGACTTTGATTAAAATATCAGTTCACTTGTTAATTGGATTATGTTTCTTTAGGTAATTAACTCCTTTTCTGATCCAACCTTCTATATGGAAATATAATATTGGGTCATCAGAAGAATCACTATGCACCTTTGCATAGGAAACTGACCCAATAGTATCTCTTGTGGAGGTAATAAAGGAGAGCACATGAGATCACATATATTCATTATCCACCATAGTACTGGGCACTAGAAAAGTGCTTCTGAATGATCTTGCCTATTCCTTTGTATGCTTGGTGGCTGAGAGACCTATTTAATCACTAAAATCTGTGCTTCTTATGGAGTTGTCCATAGGAAATATTTATCCAGCTAAGGATTGTATTCTCCAATCCCATCTGTAACTAAGAAATGCCATGCTAATAGTTCTTGGGAAAAAAAAAAATGTTTTTTTTTTTTTTTTGAGTGATGTAACACTCCAAAATAGAAGTGTTAAAACCATGCCAGACTTCAGTTTCAGTGCCAACAGGTAAAGAGATTAGAAGTAATTGTTTTCATTCTTGCAACAAACAACAGAAAAACTGAACAAAGTGAATAACTATGGAACCATCAGAGAACCGAGGTTACTGGGCAGACTGCTACCCTAAAATCTGGAGAGATTGTTCACATGGAGAACCACAGTCAAGATTTGTTTGTTTGGAGCAAAAGGCGCTAGAGTCATGAAATGTTAGGTTCACTTAAACAGCAATATTGTAAAGTTTCTGGAGTTGAATATAAACTAGCATGAGTTTGAAAAACTCTAGGAGGCCATAGTCTGGTACATGATTGGAGAGGTAGCTTCATGTGTTTTGTTCCTCCCCACTCGGCCAGATTCTCACCTCAAAGAGTCAAGAAGGATTTCTTTGTGTCTTTGGTAGGTGACAGGAAAGAACCATTACGAATAATTTCCTGAGAGTTCTATAGAGCAAAGGTCTTAACTCAGATGAGGAAGACTTTACCAGATTCTAATTTTACCTAGGGGAAAGGGCATCTACCTATCTAAAAAATGGTAAAAAGAGGCCCAGATCTGGTAGCACAGGGGGTAGGCCACTACTGTACAATACTGAAGCCATGTGGGAAGGCCCTTTGTTCAGCTCCCGGACTGACCTGAACTTATAGTATCCACCTATGGACATATCTGTGATCCTGGCTGGTAAGTAAGCTTAGGGAGAGGATCATAGCATGGCAAGACCCTGTTGGGAGGGTCCTGTTTATCACTCTCTTTTCCTCATGAAATTAAAAAAAAAAACAATAAGTTTTTAAAAATGGGGAAAATAGATATGTCATGCTAATACTAGTAAAAAGAAAGTTAAAGACGTTGTATTAATTTCAGGCAATGGAGACATCAGTACAACTATGTGTGTGTGTGTGTGTGTGTGTGTGTGTGCGTTGCTATATGTGACAAAAGGAATACTGTATAATGTTGAAAGTGAATAGTCCCTAAGAAGATGAAATAAATTTTGGTGTGTACTTACAGAGCATCAAAATACATGAGGCAAAACCTAATAGAAACTCAAGGAGGAAAAAACAGATCTACTGCTATATTTGGAGACTCCAATACCTCTCCACTAGGAACTGACAAATCAAGCAGGCATAAAATGTAAGAAAATAAGTGAACTGAAGAGCAGAAACAATCAGCTGGATCTAATTGACATTTATAGGTATGCTTCATCCAAATGGAAGAACACATTTCTTGCAAGCTCATGTGAGCCATACGTTAAGATAGACCAAATTCTGGCCCATAAAACACACCTGAACAAACGTAAAGAAATAAAGATCACATCAACTATGCATCCAACTATTTAGGACAGTCCTCCAGGTTGCCTGGGACTGATCCAGTTCTCAGGCTTTTCTTACTCGCTCTTCTTAAAAATAACTGTAGAATGTGCTGGGAATTAAACTTCCTGAGGGAATGAAGAACTGACCAGAATAGGTGACCTCTGTTTCATTTCCCCCTAGAAAGAGAATGTCTTTCAAGGCTGTAACTTAGCATGTCAAGTATCCCCTAGGTAGTAAAAAATATATTGGGCTATCTCCTCAGGTTCCTCAGTGGTAGCGTAAATGAAATTCTATCTGCCCTGGGCATTTTTCTTAAGCTCTGGGGGACCAGTTTGTCCTGAAACCCAGGCTTCTATTGTCCCTTGCTATTACGTGCAAATAATAGACTCATTTTATGTAACTCCTCATGCTACAAATATTGTCTCAATGGATTTAAGCAGAGAGTAAGAGTGTGACCAGAGGGGCCAGCAGGTGGCGTGGTGGTAAAGATTCTGGACTCCCACATGACTGACAGCAGTGGGAGTCTTGAACCCGGCAGCTTGCTTTCTCAGTTTTTCTTTCTCTCATCTCTCTTGGTGAACACATGTGCTCTATAGAAAGCTGAAAAATAATACTTATAATAAATAATGTTTAAAGATATTTCAAACCCAAGATATAGTGGGTTTAAGTGACAACCAAGGGACAGTGAATCTGCTTCACAGATCACAATGGAACTGTAACAAAAATCAATAAATTTGAAACTAAAATTTCAGTCAAGAGAGCCAATAAAGCCAAAAGCTGGTTCGTAGAAAATATGAATTTAATAGACCTTTGCTAACTAAGAATAAAAGAGGACATTAATTATTACGATCATTTAAAAAGGGGTCACCACTTCTGGTGTAATACTAAATTAAAAGAATAATGAGGAATATGAATAAACAATAATGTATGCCTATATATTTGATAATTTACATAAAAAGGTATGATTCATTGAAAGACACAAATCAGCAAAGCTCATGCAAAAATAATCTCACTCAAGGATATACTCACACAATGATAGGTAATTCGGATAATATTATATATTATAATTACATCTAATGAATTAATAATAAACTTGTACTAGAGAAATAATGAGACCCAAACAGTTTCACTGTTGAATTCTATGAAATATTTAAGAAGAAATTAGTCAAGTTAACCAGTGCCATGGTAGTTAAGACAACAAGATCCCACATAGCCTAATGCACAGTTCAAATTTTAGACCCAGTGGCTTGAAAAACATGCCAGGTACACATGCGTGTGTGCTCAAAGTCCCAAAAGAAGAAATGGAGGAGAAGGGATTGTGGTATGACTATCTCCATGGGGGTACTCTCTTACTTTCCTTCTCTTTTGTGTTTCTCTCTGATGAGTGCATGCATTCTCTAGCAAATTAAAATAATAATAAAATATGATGAAATTATACAAATGGTCTTCCGTTTTTTAAGAAAATAAAACCAAAGGAACATCTCCTAATTCATTCTATGAAGACATCATAATCCTAATGCCAAAACCAGACAAACACATTATAAAACAAGAAAATTATAGACTGATATCTCTCATGAACATAGATGCAGAAATCCTCAAAAATATTTATAAATAGAATCCAACAGTGTATAAAGAGGATTATACACTATGCTTGGGTGGAATTATTTCAGGTATGCAGAGTTTTTCCGTTTTTCAAAAATTAATTAATGCAATCAATTAAATAAGAAAAATGATAATATTGATAGAGGCAGAAACAGCATTTGACAAAAATCTAAAGCTCATTATAAAGGAAAAAAAAAACATACTCAGCAAACTAGAAATACAGAAGATCTTCCTTTACTTGATAAGGAACGTAGGTGCTCCTTAAAATGTACAACTTACATTATACTTAATAGTTAGAAACTAGACGCTCTATCCCTGAGATAAGAAACAGGAAAGATGTCACTTCTTAATACCACTATTCAATACTTTTGTCTGTAAATTCTAGCTAATGCAATGAGACAAGAAAAGGAAATAAAAATTATACAGATTGGGAAGAAAAATATGAAACTGTTTATTACAGATGACACTGGTTTATATAAAAAACTTCAATGAATCAACAATAAAATCTCCTAAAAAATGATGAGAGATTATAACAAAGTTGCAGAGTATGAGGTTACTACATAAAATTCAATTGATTTTTTTATATATCAGCACTGAAAAATGATTGAAGTTAAAAACGTTATAATTTAAATTAGCACCAGTGAAGTGTGAAATATTTAGATATGATTCTGATAAAATCTCTAGAGGATCCATATGAGGAAAAACTTCAAAACTAAATAAATAAATTATCTAAATAAAGGGAGAGATTTTCATATACTTGTATGAGAAGATTCAATATTGTTGAAATGTCAGTTACTCCTAATTCAATATACATAGTCAATGTAATGCTATTTCAAATCCCAGCAGTTACTTTGTAAATATTGATAAAAATGATTCTACAGTTTATAGGGAAAGGGAAAGGACCCAAACTAGATAATAAAATAATGATGAAGAAAGTTCAAAAACTAATACTATTCAACATCACAACTTAACTGCATTACAACATGCCTTACTCTGTTACAGAGTTGATAAACAGAAATACCTGAGACTAGATGAACAGAGAGGTTTATTAGGCTCACAAATCTTATGGCTGAAAAGTCCAAGAACATGAGGCTGGCATTTTGCTCGCCTTTGGTACTACACCACAACACAATGGAGAAAATAAGCAGGTCTACGCCCACCTTGATTGAGAGCGAGAGATAGACTATTCCACCTCTGTTTGTCTCTTTCATGCTCTTAGCTAATTAGATGGTGCACTCACTAGGCCTCACTTTTTATTGTCATTTGTTTTTGTCACATGGTGCATACACTCTATGGAGAGAGACAGAGAGAGGGGAAAGTGAGAAATTGCCCCACCTCGCCCCAGGAGGTATGGTTAAACCAAAATCCTTTCTCCTCCAATCTCCTCCTGGGATTTTAGGCACAAATGCACACACATGTAGCCAGTATGATTTCCAAGACAACAGGTCGGAGACTAAAACTACAGTTATCCATGTGGGAATCCAGCACCTTAACCACCATCCTACCTGCTGGCCCCTAGGCCTCACTTCTTAGAAGTCTCACCACTTTGCAAAACCATTACACTGTGGACCAAGCTACCATAACATGAATTTCTAGAGGACAAATATTATCCAAACTATGTATACAGTATAAAGCACTACAATATAAAGATACAGTAATCAAGACTATATGATCTTGGAAAAGAATCAGAGAACAAATCAATAGAGAACCCAAAAGAGACTCAGATAAATATATAGTTAACTGATCTTTGACAAAGGAGCAAAGACAAGTCAATTAGAGAACAGAGTTAAAAGAGTTTTTGATGTGGTTTGACTATGCCACCTCAAAATCCACATGACCACATTTAGCTGTGATAGGATTAAGAGGGTGAAATTTAATCCAATTATGGGATTCATGGTCGAGCCTTTGGGAGGTGATGAGGACTAAGGTCATTAAGGTGAAACACCCCATGGTTGAATCCTGGCTGATTTGTATGGAGAGTGAAGCAGAGATGTGGACACACAATGCTCTTGCACTGTCTCCTAATATTATGCCTCTTGCCATATTTCAGCATCAAGAACACTCTCATCCAATGTGTGCCCTTGAACCAGAATTTCTAAAATCGTATGCTAAATCTCTATTCTTGAAACCACCCTTTTTTAAGTATTTAATTATTACATACCAGAGAACAGGCTGAAACATCATTTGAACAGAGTGTTGAAACTATTTTACATTTATATGCAAAAATTAAACAAAAACACAATTTTGACTCATACATTTTGTACCAAAATTAACTCAAAATTCATCAGGAGGCCTAAATGTAAAACTATAAAACTTCTAGAAAATTATATAAGAGAAAATCTTTTTGACTATCTGTTGATAACTTTTTAGATTCAATTCCAAAGCCACCATCCATAAAAGATAACAATGATAAGTTGAACTATACTAAAAACGTATGCTCTTTAAAAAACAATAGCAAAAGTAAAACAAAACAAAAAATACACCATTAAGAGAATGAAGAAATAAAACGAGGAGAATATCTTTGCAAAACACATACTGAAAGAGGACTTTTATTTAAAATACACCCCAATAAAGACCTCTTAAACTTTAATAATAAGAAAACAAACAGCTCAATAAAAAAATGGAAAAAGAGCTGAATGTACATTCCACCAAAGAACTTACACAGATGACAATAAATACAGTGTACGTGTGTGTGTGTGTGTGTGCGTGTACATATACATATATTAATATCATGTGTGAATAGGGAATTGTAAATTAATGCACAAGCGAAATGACACTATATACTTATTAGAAGGCTAAAATTTGAAAGTTAATGGCAAAAAGTATGCCAATTACAATCAAGTTTACATACCAACTAGAACTCTCTGTAGCGGGAATACAAAATGTTAAACCAATTAGGCATATTGTTAGGCGATTTCTTATAAATTAAACATAGTCTTTCATTGCAACTTAGCAACTTTTTGCTTGGTATTTACTCAACCGATTTTAAAACTTATGTCTACACAAAAATGTTCATGAGACTCAGAAACTACGGAACAGTAGACTAGTGAAGCCAGCATAATGGAACAATAAGGACAGCTTCACTGGAGATGAGGGCCACGAATAAGCATTGAGTCAACATAAAACTTTTCATTGTAGTT
>NW_006160178.1:462266-480072 GCF_000334495.1 Tupaia belangeri chinensis
CAGCAGGACACAGCCAGACCACCCACAGGCCATGTGACTTGACCAAAAGCAACTGCAGTTTAAGAATCAGCCAAAACCAGTGTCAGTCAAGATTAGGGCCAAAGTTGATTGAAAGATGATCTGAAGATGCCTCGTTTCCATGCTAACAATAACACCCCTGGGTGGAGGTCTAGGAAACTACTGGGCTATATGATGATACATGAGCAGCTACCACATTTGCATAAAGAAAAGCCCCCCTCTACGTGTCTTGAACTCACAGTCCCCTCCTTAACCTCCCAATATAAACCCTGACACTGCTAGAGGAGGTACAACTACAATTCTGTTTTTCTATTTCTGAAGGTATGAAAAGAGTAAACATTGATTAGAGGCTGTAAAATACTATGCCAAAATAGAAAAACTAGGTTTTCCTTAGCACAGAATAAATTAATGAGGGGCTACTATTTATACAGAGGTAAAATAACACTATTTTAAAGCTATGCAGCCTGCTAAAACACAATGCATTGGTTTTTATTATTGTTATTGCAATGTCACGACTAATATTGATTCAAGCATATAGATGGTATCTACCTGTAAACTAAGCAGGATTAATGCATCACTAAGCTTCAAGCTCATGTATCTGCCTGCCCCAGTAATTCCATCAGATTCCTTAGTCATCAGCATGCTTTTCAGTTTGTAGGCACTAGAGGTTTGTGATAGCTCCTGTAGGAGTATCTAAGTCTAGGAGGAGACAAAGGATGAGGAAGGCAATTCCAGATAAGAGAAACAGGCCACTGATCCTGGACAAAGTTAGCAGGAGAAATTCTACCATGAGACCAAGTTGAAGACAGAGCTAGCAGGAGACTTAAGAGTGATCTTGTAGGTTATGGTAGAATTTAATGGCAGGTAAGATTTTAGTTTTAGTGTACTGCGGAACCATCCAATTGTTTTAAAATGGAGAGTGACTTTAAATGTATCTCAGATACATTTAAAATAATCACTCTCGTTCTTTTGAGGGTAATAAATTAATTGTAATACATGTAGATAGGAAAAATCAAATAAGATATTAGAGATGACTGCTAACTGTGATTTTAACTCTGGTATCAGCAGCAGAGAATGAGAGACGAGATGAGTTGGAGAGAGTTTGGATGAAGAATTTTTAGGATTTACTGAGGACTATATGCAGGCAATGAGTAAAGGAGACAAAGTGATTCCTAACTTTTGATATGACCTGGCTTCTTACTGAATTTGGGAGATCAGGAAAAGGGCATGTTTAGTGGAAGTTATTATCACAATTATATTTTAGACATGTTATATTCAGGATGGCTCTAAAGTTCTAAAAGATGAATATAATAGTAATGAGAGATTTGTCTAAAACTAGGATAGTCGTCTAGAACAGAGGCATAAGTTTTGGAAAGTAACATGTGTGGTCTTCCCAACTTTCAAAACATTTGCGGTCAGAGAGGGTGTGTGTGAGTAGGGGGCCAGGTTGAGAAAGAAGAGGTCCTGGAGTCTGTCTCTGAGAGGTGCATCGTGTAGAGAGCATATAAAAGAGGACAAGCCCACAGAAGACAACTGACAAATTATAGCCATTGACCTGAGCAGAAAACCAGGCAACTGTTCAGGGTTTATATGAGGAGAAAGCTTGTGAATGAAGTAAGAAACAGGCCACAGAGATGCATATTGTGTGCTGAATTTTGGATAAAAACAGGAAGAGAGATTTGGCTATCTTTACAAGAGCAATATTTTGGACAGTAGAAATGAAAGCAAGTTTTATTTTTTTTTCCCTGTTTGTTTCTCATTTATTATTTCTTAGGGTGAGTCCAATCGCCAGAGAGGAGAGAGATTGAAAGAAGGAAAGTGAAAAATAATCTATCTATGGAGGATGGCCATACCACAATACTCTCTCCTCCATTCTCCTCTTGGGATTTCGGGTCACACACACACACACACACACACACACACACACACAGAGCATGATTTTTATGGTGGTCATGTGAGAATACAGCCACCTTAACCACCATGCCACCTGCTGGCCTATGAAAATAGTTTTCAGAAGGGGTGTATAATAAGTGGGATTAAAGAAAGTGGAAGTGCCAAGGGTTAACAGAAGTTTAAAGACATTTTACTATGAAAAAGAACAGCAGAGTGATAGAATAACAATAAGGACCGCATGGCCAACTGAGCCATTTGAATCCCAGACCACTCCGGGTATGTGTGTATGTGTGTATGCATGCCCCAAATTCTGAAAGAAATAGTAAGTGGAGGATAAAGGACTGTGATGTGGGTATTCCCCATGGGAGGAATGCTTTCTCGATATCTCTTTCTTTCTCTCTGCTCTCACTGGCAAGTTCATGTACCTTCTGCGAAATAAATAAATAAACAAAAATAAAAAAATAAAAAAAATAAAATGAATAGGAAAATAATCTAAACGAATATAAAACATTTATCTATTATTATATGAAATAAGATAAATTGTTAGTCATGGGTGAGGTAAAGCAGAAATTTTTTTTTTTTATAAGTTTTTGCTATAGGGCTCATGTGCTCGCCAGAAAGACAGAGAGAGACAAAGAGACAGAAGGCAAGAAATCATCCCCCCCCAGGGGGGATGGTCACACCTCAATCCCTTCTCCTCCATTCTCCTCTCGGGATCTTGGGCACGCACGCACACACACCTGGTGTGAGTTTAAGCCACCGGGTCTGGGACTCAAACTGTGGTCAACTACATGGGAGTCCAGCAACATAGCTATTATGCTAACTGCTGGTTACAAGGTAAAACAGAATTTTGTAACCTATACCAAAGATTCTTGACTTTATTCTGTCTGAGGAGACAACTCTATGTGCATGTTTTATTCTGCCACATATTGTAAACAGAGGCACTGATTTCTTTTGTTCCACATTTTCTTTATAAGCATGTGTGAAGGACAATGGTGCCCACCAAAAATACGGAAGGATCTCTGATGAGAGGTATAAAATAAAGGAAATAGATAGGGGAGGGAAGATAAAATCTACAAGTCCTTCGAAGTAAATTATCAACAGTTCCAACTACTTAATAGATCAAGTAATATCACCTAAAGTAAAAAGCTGATTCGTCTTAGTAACTAAGAAATTACTAATGGATAGAGTCATTTAATGTAACTAGATTGAAGTGGGTTGAAGAGTGAGTCTGGAGTAAAGACAGGAAGGCTGAGATTATAGCACTACTTTACTGAAATTATGCAGCCTAAGCATTTCCCCCCATGTTGGAGGGAAATTTCATTTGTTTCAAGATAGAAAAAAATCTAGATCATGCTTTTATACTATAGCAAAAACACCAGTTAGAAAGTGTGAAAATAGGAACCAGCAGATGGCATAGGAGAATCCCATATAGTCAACTGTAGTTGGAGTCCCAGAACTGGTGGCTTAAAATTCATGCTGGGTGCATGTGTGTGGTGTCCAAAATACTGAATGGAGAACAGAGGAGAAGGGATTTTGGTATGGCCATCCCTCCGGGGGAGGGGGGTGATTTCTCACTTTCTGACTCTCTGTCTCTCTCGTGAGCACATGTGCTATATAACAAGAATCGCTCTTGGGACCAGCAGGTGGCATAGTGGTTAAGGTACTGGACACTTGTCACATGGCAAACCACGTTTCAAGTGCTGGACTTGATGGCTTGCTTTCTCACTTTCTCTCTCTCTTTCGGGTTGATCAAACCGGAAAATAATAATAATAAATAAAGTTGAATAAAAAATAATTATTTAAAAAAAAGAATCACTCTCTTTTTAAAAAAGGCAGAAAGTGTGAAAATATAAAAAATAAAATAATCAGTAGGTCTATACGTCGTAAAGACAGAGTCCTCTGAAATTGGAAGGAATGAAAAGTAGATATACTGGCAAAGAAAGATCATCTCATGAGAAAGTTAAGATGGTACTGGGTGGGAAACTTAATGACGGAGTTGTGATTTTGAGCTGAGATCAAGTCACAGCCGTGATCTTTGGCAATGACTAAAAACATTTTCCCATTTGTATTTCAAAGAATGCCGCACCTGATAATATCGGAGAGATGGAGAAAGACTACCAAGTATTGATAAATACAATCTAAGAATATTCTTAAACCTCAAGGGAGGAAAGGAAGAGAAATCAACAGTAGACTTTTTAAAAAATCTCTTGTCTAACTTTAGTATTTTATAACCACTTCCGAGAAAATAGCCTGTGGGGGTACATGTCTTTGATAGACCAGTTAAATGCCCAGGATTTCCTGCAGGCCAACAGCAATACATCAGTGAACATTTAGGTAGGGATCTAAGTGCCAGTTCCCTTTGACTACAAAATGTTTATTGGAATAGATGATTTACATCTCTTTTTAGCTAAAAGCATCTATGATTTACACAGATTATTCCTGTGTTATAGTCCTGTGTCCTCTTCAGGTCCATATTCAGTACTGAATTCTATGCTCCCTTAGAACAAGGAGTAGTTATTATCCATATTTTTCCTCCTTTCAGAATATTTTTTTCTATTTTCTAATACAAAGTACATATATACATGCTTGTAGGCTGAAAGCATAGACATATTAGCGAAAAAAAAAATAGTGAAAAATGCATTTAACCACGAGAAAGCACCCACATAATGTCAAACAGGCATTATTTCTGTTTGAAGACTAAAATGATAAAACTCTATTAGAGTGTAAAACTTAATGTATGCCCTCTGGTCGATCTAACACTTTCAGAAATACCTGAGACGAATCCAGGAGAAAGAATAAGGATCCCTGAAGGAGTTTACAGACTTGCCTTCTTTATATTGAAATATCTTCAGCCAATATTTCAGTGCATACTCTATGGACTTTATATAAAATTAAATATTTCTTTGGTTTTCATGCAACTACCTCATCATCTGAAACATGCAATAGTCAAGGTAGGCTTTCAGGAGGTATTAATAACTTCTATCTTTTGAATTACTCCAAGAAATGAATAAAGTTAACACTTAAATGCTTTGCACAATTTTTGGCACGAGATGAGCATGG
Source organism: Tupaia belangeri chinensis (assembly GCF_000334495.1). NCBI lineage: Eukaryota > Metazoa > Chordata > Mammalia > Scandentia > Tupaiidae > Tupaia > Tupaia belangeri. The sequence continues at coordinate 467,241 of NW_006160178.1, forward strand.
AATAAATAGTCATTTTTGTATTAGTTTGCTAGGGCTCTCAGAACAAAATATCACAGGAATTTGTTTCCTCAGGACCAGCAGAGAGCGTAATGGCTATGTTGCTAGACTCTCGTGTAGTTGACTGCAGTTTGAGTCCCAGACCCAGTGGCTTTTAACTCATACCAAGTGTGTGCGTGTGTGCCCAAGATCTCAAGAGGAGAATGGAGGAGAGGGGATTGTGGCATGGCCATCCCCCCGGGGGATGATTTCTCCCTTTCTGTCTCTTTGTCTCTGTATTTCTTGCGAGTGCACGTGCCCAATAGCAAAAACCTCTCAAAAAAAAAAAAAATTGTTTTCTCCCAGTTCTGAAGGCTGGGAGTGCAAGGTCAGTGTCTGCCAGTTTGTATCCTCCTGAGACCTTGTTCTCAAGTATCTGCCTTCTCACTGTGTTTTCATAAGGCTTTTATTTTGTGCATCCCTGGTGTCTCTCCTTCTTTTTATAAGGATACCAGTCATATGCGTCACCAAGGAAAGGCCTACCCAAAGGCCCATGTTTACATTAACCAGTTCTTTGGAAGCCCTGTCTTTAAATAGCCACACAGGTCAGGACACATCCATATGAACACCTTTGACATGGATCACCTCTTTAAAATTCCTATGTTCAAATATAGTTACCTTCTTAAGTACTGGGAACTGATACGTTGATATGCAAATTTGGGGAAAACATCTAATTCATAACTAGTTTTATTGTTATAATTATTTTTATTCAGATACTTTGGCAAAATTACCAGTCATTTGGTATAGTCAGGTGGTGAACTCCTGTATGTTTCTTTAAATAGCGAGTAGTTGATTTTGATTTTATGTTCTTGTGTAAGAGAAGCCCTCTAAATGTAATAGTTTGAAACAAAATTTATGTTCTTTACAGTATTATGTGTCAAAAATGTAGAGACAGTTGGGTTGAACGTTGTACTTTAGCAATAGGATGTCAGCTATGGTGGCCTGGCCTGGTGAGTTAATTTCTAGAACAGCTGTTAAAAAGTCATGTCTAGATCCTCTTGACCACTCTCTTTTAACCTCTCCTCATGATGTCTCATCCTCCAGGGCATTCTAACGTAACCTGATTTCTTCAGAGAATGGAAATCACAGATTAGTTGACTGGTTACTAGGCAGCTACAGGTGCAGAGAATGGAAGCCACCACGGACTCTTTAAGGGCTATCTACACAGAAGTAGCATCGTCCCATTTCTGCCAACTACTACTCATCACGACAACCACCAAACCTGCATAAATTCTAGCAGTTGGAGATATAGATTCCAATCCTTGGTGAGAGACCTAAAAAGTCACATTACGGAAAGATTTAAGGAACAAAAATGTTTTTGCATCAATTTTGAAAGACCAATGGACACTAAAAGAAATTTGAGATGAGTCAATGCAGTGGACCTAGAATCAGAAAACAAAATATTGATGTTTTTTTAAAAAAATGCAAGTGACTTTACAAGGCAGAGATGCAAGTATAAGTGAGCATTTCTAGAATAATCAAATCTGCCTTAGCATCCTTACTTTATAATCATTTATTTTGGAGAGGTTTTTGCTATAGGGGGTGTCTACTCGCCAGAAAGAGAGATAGAAAGTGAGAAATCACCCCCCAATGGGATGGTCACACCGCAATCCCTTCTCCTCTTGGTATCTTGGACACGCAGGCAAATGCGTCCGGCATGAGTTTAAGCCACTGGGTCCAGAACTCGAACTGCGGTCAGCTCCATGGGAGTTCAGCGACATAGCCATTATGTTAACTGCTGGTTCTACTTTATAATCTTTTTATCACACTGTGTTAGCTTTTAACTTTTCTACCCTTCCTATATACATAACACATGCTCACATAAGCATACACACACACACACACACACACACATAAATCCACAAAGACACACACCTGTGCAAACATTAATATACACTACCATTTTCTCAGCTAACTTAAATTTATTCTCACATATAAGCTTCCAAAACTTTCCTGTCATAGAAAGCAAAAGTCAGTAGTCTATATTTCTTTTTTCAAATTTTTACGCATTATTATTATCATTACCTAAGTTTTTGCCATAAGGTACAAGCACTTGCCAGAGAAAAAAAGGTAAAGTGAGAAATCACTACACACAGGCCATGATCATGCCGTACTCCTTTCTCTTCCATTCTCCTCCTCCCAAGACGTTGGGCGTTCACACACACACACACACACACACACTCCCAGCGTGATTTTCAAGTCACCAGGGAAAGTGCCCAGTCTCTGTCAACTCTGTGGAAGTTCAGGACCTTAACCATTATGCCATTTACACATTATTATTTTCTTAATTAATTTATTTTTTAGAGGATTTTCCCTTGGGTACATGAGGTCACTGGAGAGACAGAGATAACCAGAGTGAATGAGAGGGAAAGTGAGAAATTCCCCCCCAGGGAATATGTCCATGCCATAATCCCTTTTACTCCACTCTCCTTCCAGGATCTTGGGTGCACATATATATGTGCCCAGCATGAGTTTCGAGCTACTGGGTCTGGGACTTGAACCGCACTCAGCCATGTGGGAGTCCAGTGACATAACTTCTACCTCATCTGCTGGCCCCTACACATTATTTTAACAAGCAAGTAATCTGTATTTCTCACTAAATTGAAAGATCTAGCAGGCATTCTCTTTTGCTGAACATTTTCTCACTATTATTTTTTTCATAGTTTCTGCCAATATTTATTGAATGACTGAATAGGTAAGTTAATAAAAAAAAAATTGCATATATTTTTTCCAAAGGTATAAAATCATGTCAGATAATTTAATAGAATATGAAGAATTGACTTCATAGAATTTGCTTTTGTGTCAAATTAAGGAATACTACTTCATTTTTGCATTTAAAAATAATGCCTTTTTATGTTACTATAACTACTTTTAAAAATGGAGTTTTCAGGGACCAGCAATTGGTGTAATGGCTATGTCACGGGATTCCCATGTAGTCTACTGTGGTTCGAGTCCTGGACATGGTAGCTTAAACTGATGCCAGGCACATGTGCATACTTGCTTAGGATCCCAAGAGGAGAATGGAGGACAAGGGATGGCGGCATGGCCATCCCTCCTCCCCACCGTTTTCTGTCTTGTTTTCTGTCTCTCTGTCTCTCTCTGTCTTTCTGGAGAGTGCACATTCCCTATAGCAAAAAGCTCTCCAAAAATAAAAGAAAAAAAGAAATGGAGTTTCCAGAGGGTTATCCCCCGAAATAAACAATTTCTCTGCTTTCTGGAACTGTTAGGTTTCTGAGACTCAAAGTCATATCTTAATTTTTTTTTTCTTTTTATGTTTGTTTCACTGGGCATGTGCACTTGCTAGGGAGAGACAGACAGACATAGACAGATGGAAAGTGAGAAATCACCCCCTGGGAGGATAGCCCCGCCATCCCTTCTCCTTCATTTTCCTGTTCAGATGTTGGGCACACACACATATATATGACCTGCATGATTTTTAAGCTGCCAGTTCCAGGACTAGAATTATGGTTGGAGCAGAGGGAATCTAGTTCCTTTACCATCATGACACCTGCAAGCTTCTCATATCAGAAATATTTTAGGAGTTTAACTTTTTGCATTGAGATAGTTTCAAACAATAATGCCATGTATTTTTTAAAAGAATTATTTATTTACTTAATTTCATTTGTTCTTATTTTTTTAACTTCTTTTTTGAAATTTTTTTATACATTCAATCACATTATTTAGCTTACAAAGTGAACATTTCTTTTTTAATTTTAATTTTAATTTTTTAAATTTATTTTTTCTTTTATTTTTTTAAATTTTCTGTTTCATTTCATTTTCTTCCATACATTCAATCACATTATTATTTGTCTTACAGAATGGATATTTCAACAGGTGAACATTTCTCCCTAGTACTGTTGATAAAACTACGAAATATCTTCAACAGATAATACCACACCTCTTGGTGCCATTAATGCTTTGCAAAGTGAACGTTTCAGTATGTGAACATTTCCCCCCAGTCCAGTTGATCAAAATATCTTCAACAGATATCACCATACCTCCCCATCCTGTCAATGCTCTACCTCCGGATCCCTCCTCCAAATGTCCTTCCCTAGGTCATGTGTTTCATATCATGCATATAGAATAAATATAACATTTGTTGGGATATAATCAAAAAATAAATTTTGTTGTCGTAACAGACAAAGCAATTTAAAACTTCATATTTGTACCATACTTTCTTTAAAAATTACTTGAAGAAAATAATAATTCTAAAGAAATTGTATTTCTCTAGTAAAATAAGCACTTTTCTAAATAAAAACGAAGGGACAGAGATGAAAAAAAGAAACAAACATTATAAATAATTGTAGCAACAATATTTGCTTATCAACAAAATTTAGTTATAAACTCCTGTACACAGACTATCGCACATGGAGTCTCCTAATGCTGAACAGACATGTCCCCGACTTCAGAATTTTCACAATATACAGCAGAGAAAAAACTGTTTCTTCTTTTTTGGGGGAGGGGGGTGTAGTAGGAGAGGTTTTTGCTCTAGGGCGCGTGTGCTCGCCAGAAAGACAGAGAGACAGACAGACAAACAGAAAGCAAGAAATCACCCGCAACGGGGGATGGCCACGCCGCAATCCCGCCTCCTCCATTCTTCTCTCAGGACCTTGGGCACGCACGCATACGCGCCAGGTGTGAGTTTAATCCACTGGGTCCAGGACTTTAACTGCGGTCGACTACATGGAGTCCAGTGACATAGCCATTACATCAGCTGCTGTTCCTGAGAAAAAACTGTTTCAAAAACATTAAATAAAAACGAAACATGGGCTGACGCCATGGCACAGTGCAATGTCATACTCAAGAGAAAACTGATACCACATGGCAACCACTGTTCAAATTCCCAGCCTGGTCAGCCTCGCGGACACCAGGTCTTCCTCCCAGTGCCCATGATCTGACAGACTGGGGGACTGAAGAAGGGGATCATGGAATGATCAAATCCTGCACAGGGTCTCTTTGTCTCTCTGTACGTCCATCCACTCTACTATGAATAAAGAAAAACAAAAAGAACCCGAATACTAAGTGTTTGCATTTAAAAGTGATTAATCTCAGATTTAACTTTTCAAAACTAATTATTTATTCACCCTTGTGATACTAAAGTTAACAATCTATAAAATGCTCCATACTTCAGGAAACATGAGTGGAAGCACAGGCTAGATATTAATTGAAATGTATGACTGATTTTGCATGAGCAAAATTCCACTGTATAATTTCTTTACAGATGAAAATGTTATAAAAATGTTAACACGGGCATTGAAAACTTGGAAAAGCTTTTCTTTCATCTTACAGAGTGTGATTTGGAAGTGTGATTTTTGGAAAAAGAAAATATGTTTTGTACATAGTTATTATTTTCTCAGAAAATATTCAGGAAAAGTTTTCTTAAGCATTTTAAGAGAAATGTTACATGTTCGTTCAAAATCTGCAGATGAACCTCTTTACATGTGTTTTTTTAATTTATTTTTTAAAACTGGCATAAAAATTTTATTTATCATGCACATCATATTGTTTCAAAGCTAGCGTATGTTATGGAAGGACTAAACTAAATCTAGCTAATTAGCATATGCATTACCTCACATAATTATCATTTTTGTGGTAAGAATATATACACCCATTTAGCATTTTTAAATAATTAATTGTTAACTATAATCACCATGTTGTACAATAGATCTATTGAACTTTTTTTTTTTTAACTAAAATCTTGTACCCTTTGACCAAAACCTCCCCCAACATCTCCCAACTGACAAGGAATAGTGGTGTGATTAGGCCCAATTCCAAATGCAGAAACAACAGTGAACTGATTCTTGGTCTCACTCTAACCAATAATGGAATAGACCATAGACTGCAAAGTGAGGTTTATTGAAGAAGAAAGCTCCTGTCAGGGAGGGGTCCCAAAAGTGGGTTGTTCACCAGGGGTTTTTGTCTAGCAATAGGGATTGGCTCTCTGATAAGAAAGTGGGGTTGGGACCAGCAGTTAGCATAATAGTCGCTGGACTCCCATGTAGTCACCCTCAGTTAGAGGCCTGGACTCTTGGCTTAAACTCACACCAGGCATATGTGCATGCATGCCCAAGATCCCAAGAGGAGAATGGAAAAGAAGGGATTGCGGCATGGTCATCCCCCCAGGGGGTGATTTCTCGCTTTCTGTCTCTCTCTGTCTTTCTGGTGAGCGCATGCACCCTATACCAAAAAACCTCTCAAAAAAAGAAAAGAAAAGAAAAGAAAGTGGCCTTCAAAAAATAGTTACTTAGTACTCTGGGTAATTTATTATCCCATTCTTTGTGAGGACAGTGGATCACATTGATGGTACTTCTTGTTATAATGCAGGTAGCAAACAGAAACTGTTGCCCTTAGCTATGTTTAGAGTCCTAATGTATGTAGCCAGCTCTTTGTTAAAACTTAGACATTGTGACTTCATCTTGGCTAAAGCTTACTGTGTCTCTGTCTTGGGCCTTTTCCCTGTCTGTATGATTAATACCCCTGTCTCCTGCCATACAATCACCCCAGCCCCTAGTAACCACTATTTTATTCTCTACTTTTATGACCAATGGAACAACATAGAGATCTCAGAGATAACGCCACACACATTTACTCCAACTGCTTTTCAAGAGTGGCACCAAGAACACACAATGGAGAGAGAGCAGTCTTTTCATACAGTGTGGGGAAAACAGGATAGACACATGCAGAAGGATGAAGCTAGATCCTTAACTCTCACTATCTACAAAAAATCGATTCATAAGGGATTAAAGACTTAAATCTAAGACTGAAAACTATGAAGATTCTAGAAGTGTTTAAAATTCTGTACTTCACTTAATAGAAACACATTTCACACAATGAGAATCTAAATTACTAGCTAACAGTGATAAAGGTAGAAAAAAGGCCATAATTAATAATGGCTTTATGAAACATTGGAGAATGTAATTTAACAATACACGCCTACTGAAATACAGAATTGTATTTGTTCTTTGTAAATTATTTTGCTATAAAAAATCTTCCTGAATGCCATATTTTTATTGATGCTTACCAAATGAAAGTAAATAGAAGTTTTAACTCCTAGAACAATTTAACGTAATATTTGCTTTCCAAGTTAATTTTGTTCACCTTTAAAATTTATGCACTAATCTAGTAAGTTGATTACAAGTGTTAGCTCTTTTCAGTCTACAATATTATGTATTTCTTTTAGTATAATAACATCTCTATTTAAAATAAGCTAAAATCTAAGGATCTGATAAAAACTCAATTTGTAACACAGTATAAAGATTTTGGAGCTTTTTCACAATTGCCAGAGGACACATGCACAGACCGGAGAGATACAGAGACATAAGAAGAGGGAGAACACTCTCCACCCCCAAGAGGAGCATAGTCATGCTGAAAAATCCCTTTTCCTTTATTTCTACACCCTTTGGGGATTTCGGGTACACGCACGCACGCGCGTGTGCACACATACATATGACCCTGTTATAGGATGAAGGATAGTTGAACTGTGTGAAATATTGTGTGAAATCCTTGGTTCTTTAGATCCAGATCCGTAAAATTGTAGACCTGCCCTAAGACATAGAATAAAAAATGACAAACACTTGCAAAGGAGGAAAGGAGAAGTTTCAATAGAAAAGTAGATTTTTAAAAGAAAAGAAATAGACTCCCTACACCAAAATGGTGTGCAGGTGGGGTAGCTGCCAGAACACAACCGCAGACAGCATGGGTTACATGTTACAGTCATTGTGAGAGTTGATCATGAATATTTAGCAGGGGAAGGTCTGTTATATTATCTGGGGTTTTGTTTGGAATTCATGGGCTTTTTCCTGTGTATGTGCATTTTTCTTTCACAGGTGAGGAATTTAATTACCTAATCACGCATGCCCAGTGTGAACTTTGAAGCTATGAGCACACATAAATGGGTGATTTGCCTCCAATAATAGTTATTGCCCCAGTGTGAATTAGGATGTTGGCCTAGCACCCCACCCCAGTGATGAATTTCTGAGTGTATATTTGAGGGGGCTGGAGGAAAGATAACCTTTCTGGGCACAGGAGCTCGGTCCAGAGAAAAAAAGAAATTATTTTTATAGAAGGTCTGCTTGAAACTCCTGCTAAGCTGTGATTGATTCATTGCTGTCTGACTACCTAGCACAACTCGGCGTGTCTTTCAAGTCATTGGCCCCAGGATTAACATTATGATTGGACATGAGAGATCTTGTATAAGTGTGAAACAGTTGTTAGACTTGATGAGTCAATATTGATACATTAATAATAAACTCATGGTTCACATTAGGCTTCGCTTTCTGTGTTACACGCTACCAGTGTTGACAAATGTGTAACGACAAGTCTCCTCCATTTCATTATCATATAGAGTAGTTTTACTGCCCTAAAAATCACCTGAGCTCCACCTGGTGATCCCACCACCCGTGCCTTGGCGATCATAGATCTTTACACTGTCTCCAAAGTTTTGGCTTTTCCAGAGTGTCATATAATTGGGTTCATATATGCAGCTGTTTTAGACTGGTTCTTTCACTGAGCAATATTCATTTAAGGGTCTTCCATGTCTTTTTGTGGCTTGGTAGCTCATTAATCACTGTATGGCTGGAGTCCAGTTTGGTCATCCGTTCATCTATTTATGGATCTCTCAGTTGTTTTTAATTTTGTCAATCCAAGGTGGCCGTGCCATTTTTGCATTTGCACAGTGAAAGTGCCAGTTGCTCCATGTGCTTGTCTCCACTGGCAGTTGTCACTGTCTGGGGTTTTAAGCATTTTACAGTGTGCTGTGGTATCTTAGTGCTCTTTCATTTTTCAGTTTGCTAATGTCGTAAAATAGCGGACATTTCTTTCTAATGACATATGCTAATGAACATCACTTCTATGCCTGTTTGCCATCTATATATCTTACCTGAGAAAATGTCTCTTTAGCTCTTTGTACACTTTTTTTTTTTTTAAAAGATTTTTGCCATAGGGCACATGTGCTTGCTGGACAGAGAGACAGAGAGAGGGGGAAATGAAAAATCCCTCCCCAGGGGGCATAATCGTAATCTATCTCTTTCCATTCCCCTCTCAGGATTTTGGGCATGCAAACACACACTTCCAGTGTGATTTTCAAGCTACCGAGCCTGGGACTCAAACCACAATTGGCCATGAGGGAGCCCAGAGTCTTAGTCATCATGTCTCCTGCTGGCCCCACTTTGTACGCTTTTTAATGTAGATATTTGTTTTCAATACGTTGGACTTTGAGACATTTTTATATTTTGGATACCAGTTTTGTGTCAGACATGTGTTTTATAAACATTTTCTCCTAACTCTAATCTTTTTTAAAATTATTTTTATACATTTAATCACTGTGTATCATTACAGCATAACAAATGCATTTTCTTATTGTGAATACACTGAATATCTGTTGATTATAATGTTTATGATAATATCTTTGACTGAACTGACATGCATTATAGTCTACTCTCAGTTAAATATTATTTTTATTTCAATTTAACTATGGAAGTACTTTTGTTTTTAAGATAAATTCACTAGAATAGTTTACAGTTTAAAGAAACAGCTAGTTTAGATGTTAAAGAAAGCTTGCTTTAGGAAGGCTGAATGATTTTTATTTTAGCCTCTCTATACAAGAGCAATGTAACATCCTTTTAATTTGTGTCATGTATAACTAAGAAAAATTTTCAATCACATTTCCAAAAGTGCACATGAAAACAGTCTTATATAATAGTGGACTAGTTTATAGTTCCTGTACAACCTAGGCCATGGCTTATATGTTAAGTATATTTTCCATATATGATGTGCTCATAAGATGATAGCATATCAGATATAAAAACAATAAAATGCTGGGCTAGCAGGTGGCATGGTGGTTCAGGCAGCTGGATTCTCACATCATCAACCATGGTACGAGTCCCACATCTGGTGACTTGAAAATCATGCTGGGTGTGTGTACATGCAAGCCCAAAATCCCAAAAGCAGAATGGAGGAAAAGGGATCGTGAACTGGCCATACCCCAAAGGGGTGATTTCTCATTTTCCTTCTTTCTTTCCTCTCGCAAGTACATACACTCTATAGCAAAAGGCTAAAAAATAAATAAGTAAACAAAATAATAAAATACCTACCACAAAGTGTGACTTCGTTGTCATAAAGAAAAAACAATCACTCCATAGTTATCTAGATTACTCATTCTGACATCACATAAACAAGTTCCTATTTTTTATGAGTGTTAAACTCATAGAAATTGTTTTTCTGTAGAGAAGTTATTCATTCTATGTTTGAGTATTGTGATTTCATTTTGGTTTGTCATGATGACATCTGTCATTGTGACATATTTCAGAGAGGGGAAAATCATTACTAAAATTGCTCTTAGATAGAGTAGATATGCAATAAAAAGATGAAAAAGGCCTCATTCACAGTAGAAAATTTTCCATTTACTTAATTACATATTCTAAGTAAAAATGTGTATTTTATAAGAAAATACCTTTTAAAGATCTTGTTCATAATTTGATATTGAACTAAAAATGATGCAAATGAGCATTCATGTATAACCTACTTCATAAATTTCCTATCCCAGTTTAGCTACTATAATAGACTGTTTTTTTTTTCTTTCTTTTTAATTTTTTTTATTGGGAAATTTTTAGATATATTAATAGTAAAAAAAATAGTATAATGAAATTTCATGTAGACAAGAATTATCGAATCACAGCCAAGCTTCCTCTATGCACCCCATATCTTACATCCCTTACCCCAACCATTTCCCACCTTTTTCATTAAGCACCAGATTATTTTGAAGTAGATTCTAGATATCATATGCTTTCTTTGAAATATTTCAGAAATTATACTAAAGGTGATGTCATATCCCTTTTTCATTTTTTAATTTCAATTTATTTATTCACATTCATTCGCTATACATCATTACAGCATACAAAATGAGATTTCCCATCCAGAATACACTGTATATTGGTTCAGTCAAGCACATCAACATACATGTTAGCGTCAACAAATAATTTTCCATTTGTTTCCTGTGTGTTTTGCTTTTTTTTTTGCTATCCTTGATTCCCCATCTCTCACCCTTTGCCATATCCCACCCTCCTCCTACACATGGATATGCATATATCAGCTGCACTTGCTATTGGAAATATTTAGATTAGTTAAGTTCATTAGTGAATCAATAAAATGAGGGAAAAGGCATCGAAAGCAACCATGTCATACCCCTTTTTAAAACACATACGTGGGGCCAGCAGGTGGCATAGTGGTTAAGGGCATTGGACTCCTACATGGCTGACCATGACTCAGGTCCCAGACTTGGTGGTTTGCCTTCTCTCTCTCTCTCTCTCTCTCTTTCTCTCTGTCATTCTCTTGTCAAATTTAAATAAATAAAGTTAAATAAAATAATTTCTTAAAAAATATATGTGTAATGTTTTCAAACTTGCAGTATCACTAAACAGCCAGTGTTCATATTTCCCTGGATGTTATATAAATTTGTTTCAGTTTTCTACTTTTTTCCCCCATAGTGACAAGATACAATTTCTTACTGCCTGAGATCTCTCTGCTTTTATCTGAACGTGGACTTTTTGTTGCCTCTATTGTCCCTGTGTAATTTGTTTGGATTTCACTCTGAGCAGTTTCTCATTAGTGCAAAGTTTTATTCTTGAAGGATGCTTAAATTTGTTAATTAGGTTCTGCTCAATCCCCAAGAGATCTTCCTGTGGCGATCTCTGTAAATTTAAGCCTGTAGTGTCCCTGCTTATTTTCTGCTGATGTTCTTTGATTTTATAAAATGATATTGTCCCTGTGTAATTTGTTTGGATTTCACTCTGAGCAGTTTCTCATTAGTGCAAAGTTTTATTCTTGAAGGATGCTTAAATTTGTTAATTAGGTTCTGCTCAATCCCCAAGAGATCTTCCTGTGGCGATCTCTGTAAATTTAAGCCTGTAGTGTCCCTGCTTATTTTCTGCTGATGTTCTTTGATTTTATAAAATGATAACGAGTGGATGGAGTATAAAATGATATCCCTGGTTAAGTCTTTTGCCATTACAATGTAGCCACCACATTATAGCAAGTAACCATTTTGGATACTGAACAGTTCCTTCAGATAGAGTAGTAAAAACGTGCTCAAGACAACATCACATCTATGCTTGCTGCCTGAGAGTTTAATTAACAAGCTCTTACATTTTAGTTTATGATATATTTTGAGTTCATTTTTTAAGAGAGTTGTTTTTTTCGTTTGTTTGTTTTGTTTTTTGCTATAGGGCAGGTGTGCTCACCAGAGAGACAAAGACAAAAAGACAGGAAGCAAGAAATCACCCCCCCCCCCCACATGCTGCAATCCCTTCTCTTCCATTCTCCTATTGGAATCTTGGGCATGCATGCACACACACCTGGTGTGTGTTTTATTTCACCAGGTCTGGGACTCTAACTGTGGTTGACTGTGGCAGTTCAGTGACATAACCATTATGCCATCTACTGGTACCCTGAGTTATTTTTATACATATCTGAGGGAAGGGTGCAAATTTATTCTTTTGCATATAGTACCCCAAATTTTCCAATATAATTTCTTTTTTTTTAATAACACAAGAGAGGAACCAGCAGTTAGCGTAATGGCTCTGTCGCTGGACTCCCATGTAGCTGAACACAATTCGAGTCCCAGACCCTGTGGCTTAAACTCATGCCGGGCACATGAGGAGATTCTGAGAGGAGAATGGAGGAGAAGGGATTGCGGCATGGCCATACCCCTGGGGGGTGATTTCTCGCTTTCTGTCTCTCTGTCCCTCTCTCTGTCTTTCTGGTGAGCGCACAAGCCCTATAGCAAAAACCTCTCAAAAAA
>NW_006160178.1:480097-555907 GCF_000334495.1 Tupaia belangeri chinensis
AGAGGCAAATGAAAAGAGCAAGAGAGAAAGGAAGAGCAATAACCCCAACATCATTTTCATGCAACAATCTATATGTCTGCAGCTCAGCTCAGTCAGCCCGGATAATGGGTATAAGCCTGCATGTGCCTGGCAAGTTCTTTTGTTAAATTTATTCGCAAGCATATTATTCTTCTTGGTGCTATTTAAGTAATATGCTTTATTAATTTCATTTTTTGATTACTCAATGCTAGTGTTTAGAAATACAATTATGCACATTAATTTATGCACATTAATAGTTTATCTTGAAAATTCATTGAATTAATTCAATTTTTCCAAAAGTTATGTGTGTACGAGTAAATTCCTTAGTCTTTTCTACATACAAGCTATGTCATCTGCAGATAGATGTAGCTTTACTTCTTCGTTGCCAGACTGAATGCCTTTATTTATTTTCTTAACTCATTACTCTGGGTGGAACCTCTAGTGCAATATGGAATAGAGACAGTGGGAGCAGATATTCCGATTCTAGTGAAAATAATCCAATCTTTCACTATTACATAAGATATTAGCTGTGAGTTCTTAGTAAGTGTATTTTCAGGTTGAGGAAAATGTTTTTCTTCTCCAAGATGGTTAAGTAGCTTGTCATGTAGACATAGTAGATATTTTCAAAATGTGTTTATTGCATCTATTGAGATAACAATGTAATTTTTTCCTTCATAATAACCTTGTGGCATATGGTACTGATTGTTTTTCTTGTACTAAAATAATCTTGCAATCCTGGGATTTATCTCCCTTGGTTGTTTTATAAAATCCTTTTTCTTTTTTTTTTTTTTTTAAATATATTTTTGGGTTTGACTTGTTAGAATTTGTTGAAAATTTCTCTGTCTACAATTATAAATTCCATGGCTCTATAGTTTTCTTATGCTGGTTTTGTCTTTTGTTGTTTTTGTTTTTGCTTTTAATTTTGTCAGAGGGTAGTGTATTTGCCAGAGAAAGACAGAGAGAGAGAAAATGAGAAAGTACCCTCCATGGGGAGTAGTCACACAGCAATCCCTTCTCTATCTTTCCCCTTTGCAGGATTTTTGGCCATGTATGTACATGTGCCTGGTGTTTTACTCAAGTCACCAGGTTTCAGACTAGATTCATATGGTTGGCCATATGGGATCCAGCTGCCTTAACCACCAGGCCATGTGTTGGCCCCCAAAGTGACTTTATTGTTTAAAACTTTCCCGGTTTCCCTGAGAACTAGAAAAGCATGTGCGCTGTGTTCCTTGACCATGGTCTTCTTTTGCTCAATTCTAATTACCTTTAATTATTGTTAACCTCTAACTTATTTTCCTCATCATTTCTATAATACTATCTTTTCAGAGTACTTGTTTTGGAATTTGGGGCCTGTATGCAAATGTACCCAGTGTGGTTTTCAAGATGTGGGTCCAGCCTCCAACTATTTGGTTGACCGTCAGGAATTCAGTCTCCTTAACCACCACAGCATGGGCTGAACTAGTTTTAGTAGTAGGGTCATATTAGCTTGTTGGAATGAGTCTAGTATTTCCCTTTTCTTCTGTTTTTTGAAAGACCAATGTTTATTCTTCCTTAAACATTTGATAGAATTCATCTATGAAATCATCTAAATCTGAACTTTCCTTTGTGAGAATACGTTGACTTACTAATCAAACAATTTACTAGTTATAGATCTATTCTTGTTCTCTACTTTTCAGTTAGTTTCAATAACTGAATGTATCAAAGCTGAAACTGAGAAGTATCTGGTGTCTTTCTAGGAATTTGTCCATTTGAAAGAATATAGTTAATATGCTTTTATAAACTTATAGTGTTCACTTACATTTCTTTTCATTTCTATTGAGTCAATAAAGATATCAATTCTTTTACATATAATTTAAATAAGTAAATATATTTTTCTTATCAGTTAATAGATTTTTGCTACTATAATTTTTCTTTGAATTATTTCTCACATTTCTTTTCATTTCTATTGAGCCAATAATGATATGTATTCTTTCACCTATAATTTAAATAAGTAAATATATTTTTCTTATCAGTTAATAGATTTTTGCTACTATAATTTTTCTTTGAATTATTTCTTTTTTTTTTCTTTTTATTTAGATTATTTTGCCGTAGGGCATGTACACTCACCTGAGAAAAAGAGAAAGATACAGTGAGAGAGAAAGTGAGAAGTCCCCCTGTCAACACTGCAATTCCTTCTCCTCCATTCTTCCCCAGGGATCTTGGGCACACATGCACCTATGACAGGCATAATTTTCAAGCCACTGGGTGTAGGACTCAAACCACAGTCAGCCACGTGGCAGTCCAGCAATGTAACCTCTATACCACCTGCTGGTCCCTTAATTATTCCTTAAAATGAAGGTATAACTCTCTTTAGCAGTGATATTTAAAGTAACATGTTGTTTAGCATTGACATAGACCACTATGAATGATATAGGTCATTGTGCTGAGTAGTAGCTTAGGGACTGTCGGCTGTGCAAGATCTTCATCTCCTGTTCTAAACAATAAAAGGTTTGAAGGATACACAGATGAGCTTGAGAAGCAATCCAGGTATGCCCCGACCTGCAGGACAGTCTAATGGGTACTGGGTGAGATCGGTGAAAAAGGAACTCTACGTGTTCTGGCTGGCAGAATTCCCACAAATAAACACAGAGTGGAGACCAGATGAGGTGCTGATCAAGTCTCTTTTATTAAGGAAGAATTGCAAGCTTATATAAGGGTTGGTGGGCACCGATTGGTTGCCCGAAATGCAAATGATATAAAACAGTATGAGCCAATCATCGATGTGGGTGGATCTGTCCCATTGCCTAGAAACCCAACCGCTCCCAGGGAGAACACTTGGTCACACGATTTCAGAGAAATGGTTTGCTTAATGAGGAAGTGAAACCTAAGGTTTCTAAGATGGCGGACAGCTCTCAGATGGCTTCCATATGCAATGCCCTCCACACAGGTATTTAGAGCAGACGCTACTACCCCTCTGGTTGGGTAGTTCATCGGTGTATTAATGGCTGGTTCGGCTGTAGAGGTAGTACTCACCTGTTGAATTGCAGTCTTAATTGTAATTCTGGAGACCACTTATTGATGAATCTTTCTTTAGGGGTGAGTTCTGGAATTAGATATTGCTAACACTTGTATGGTTTTGTAAACATAATTTATTAAAAAAAAAACCCTAAATTGTAAACTTCATGTAAAATTTATGGGAGAATTTTATGGCATGTGAATTATATCTCAACAAATCTATTTTTAAATATGTTGAAGTAATAAAATTCATTTTACATACATTTAAAAGTGAGAATATTAATTTGTAAACTGTATGACCCTAGAACAGTTTGACTTGAATGGGGATCTATAATTATAAGGTTTATAAAGATTGACTCATTTCTTAAAGTGATGAAGTTAAGAGTGTTTAAAAAATGTAAGTCTTTTATTAAATGTCTCAAACACTTTTGGGCAAAATTTATTATGCAAATGTACCTTCAAGTGTACACTCTGCATTCGCTTTACTTCTTCTTTTCTTTTTTTTAACAACTGCAGAGTTCTTGGCAGTAAATCATATTTAAGAAGCTCTAATGTGTCTTCCCAAACCAAATGATTTACTTGTAAAAGAATGACATTTAACTACGCACCTTTCAAGGGTCCCTGGTGTAAAATGAAACATAGTGTTCTTTGTTGATCTTAGCTGATACCCCTGTGGAGATTAGTGAAAAATTATTATCTTTCTTGACTTAAGGAGCTATTTCTTATGTTAATGGTAAAGTGAAAGTACCATGCTTCATATGGGTTATAAAAAATGTTAACCTTTTTTTTACCCTCCAGGAATTATTGTCAGCCATAAACTCAGTAAGAAGGATGAGATCATTATTCAGGTTGAGAACATTTCAAGAAGAGAGAACATATGAAACCTTGACTATGTCAAGATTTTTTGAAAAGCTAACATTAAACTGTACACTTTAGAAAAGTATCTATTAAGAAATCAATATAAGTTTAATAAAGAGAAACACATAAAAGCTGAGTAATTTCCCATATTTTTTCTGGATAAGATGAAATAGACAAATCATAGACATATTTTTTTAGATTATAATACCGTTGTATTTTAAGACATGAACATATCCATGATTTGTCATTATTGAAATTGAGTAAATTTATAAATTAGAGGTGATTTTCTAAATTTTCAACTTAAAATCATTTCAGCTTACATTGGACCTAATTTAATTTTAATTTATCAAATGGTAACCTAAAGCCATAAGCTAAGAATTTTCTACTGTTTTATTTTTTTTTAATTTGAAAAAGACTCCAGCTTTATTGAAGTAAATTTTATAAATAAAAATTTTATATATTCAATGTTTACAGAATGATGTGTAAGTATATGTGTATAGCATAAGATAATTATCACAATCAAGCAAATTAACATATCTGTCACCTCACATAACTACCATGTGTGAGTGGAAGTGTATGTGAGTGTGTGTGTGGTGAGATAGTCTCAGAAAACTTCAAGCATACAATATAGTATTATCAACTGTACTCACCATCTTGTTCGTTAGGTCTCCAGAACTTAATCCTGTTGCACAACTGAAACTTTGTGCCCTTTGACCAACAATGTTCCTTTTCCCCACGCCTAGCCCCTGGTAACTATCATTCTCACACTTTCTGTTATCATGAGTTTGGCTTTTTTAGATTTCAAATATAAGTGAGATCATGCAGTATTGGTCTTTTCTGTGTCTGGTTGTCTTCACATAGCTTAATGTTCTCCATGTTCAGCCATTTGTCTCAAAGCAACCTTTTTCATGTTTTTAATTGCCAGAGGAAATGTGTGCTCACCAGAAAGAATGAGAGAGAAAGCCCTCCTATTGGGGCATGGATATACCACAATCATTTTTACTCCATTTCTCAATCCTGTTGGAATTTTAAGCATATAGGCACACTTGCCCAATGTGTTTTTCAAGTATCTGGGGTCAGGATTTGAACCGTAGTCAACCATGTGTGATCTGGCTGTCTATTCACAGAGCTTAACTTCTGTTCTATGGGGTCAGTCAACAAAAGCAACCTTATTGCTCTTTTATTAATACAATTAATAAAGGATTATTATCCTAAGGATTATAGTTTATCCTGTAAATATTCTAAAAATTTGTCCAGGGGATGAGTATGCTCATCATAGAAAAACAGAAGGAGAGAGAGAGGGAGAAGGCACTCCCACATGGAGCATGGTTATACTGGAATCCCTTCTTCATTTCTCCACTCGGTCAGGATTTGGGGAATGCACACACATGTGTCTGGCATGTTTTTCAAGCCATTAGGGCTGGGATTTGAACCATAAAGTTGGCCATGAGGGATTAAACTCCCCAACCACAAGACACCAGAGGTGGCCCTTTTCCCATATCTCTTGAAGCAAAATGATTATCCTCATCCACCTCATAACCGATGTTTAGGATATCTTGATTCCCAGTCTTAGTTATACATGCTTTGCTGGAGTGTCTAAGTTATCTAATATAATCCATGCCACAATTTCATGAAGAAAAAAAAAGACTATTTCATCCTAATTTTAGAGATGAAAAAAACAAAACAATGCACAGAAAATGAGTAATTTGCACAGTCTACCCAGTTTGTACATAGTGGAATCAGCGTAGAGGATTCAAACATATGTGATCTGGGGTCATTTGTAGCTTCACCATTTAATTTCTTGTGAAGCCAGATTTACACATTATTTAAAAGAATTAATTGATCCAGAACGGAAAATCAGACATAATTGATTGTAATCCCAGTTTTTATTTTCTCAAGCTTTATGGCATAAGATAGTCTATTCATCATTTATAATGCATGTACAATGCAGTATACTTCACAAATACCTTTCTGTATATAAATTCTGACTGCATCCCATGTTTCCCACAAAAATGGTTCCAGTATATGGGCTCCTATGATCTAACTGACTTGTGATATAACATATTACATAATCTTCTATAATCCCATAGACAAAATGAAGTCCAAGACAAATTAGCAAAGGCTGCTTATTCAGCAAGAGAGTACATTTCGATCACTTCCATTTCAGTGGGTTTCAAAGGTGTTAGAAGGGAAAGTCAATGTTAGAGAGTGAGAAGGAGAAATACTTAAACAGTGCCTGGTTGCCAAGCATGCTAGCAGTGTTTAGAAGCACAGGGCACTTTCTAATGGTCTTCAGATACATTTCACAGTCCTTGGATGCTATAAAGAGGCAAGCAAGCAATAGGGAGGTGTATTTCAAAGAAAAAAGAATTGCTTGATATTAAGGATGGACTGTTTTCTGTGACCTGTCATTTCTTGGAATTAGTGGGAATCAATAGAGTGGTTTCTGCGATCAAATTGCAATGATCTGATCGTCCTTACTTAGGGAGGAGAGGCTTCCACTGCAGGTAGTTTCTCATTACAAAGACTTTTAGCTGCGAATTTTTAAAAGCAGAATCATAGACATATCCCTTATTTTAACGATACACATTTAAAATGAGGATAAAAGTTAAATAAGTAAATGATAGTTTTAAAATAAAATTTTAAGGGCCTAAATTACTTAACCCAGAATTCCAGGAACCTATGGTAAATTTTGTCCCACAAGTAGAAAGGTCCAATTATTTTCCAGTCACTTGAAACTAAACAAATCTTGTCTTATCAGCAAAGGTATTCTTCATGATATTTTTATAATTTTCTAATATCATTCTGTACTAAACAGAATTCAAGGATTAATGGGCTGTTTGTGAGCTGGTTGATATGGCTTTTTCACCATTTGTAAATATTCAGATTTTTTCTGTGGTCTTCATAAATGAGGAGTTAATTTACAGTATGAAATGTTCTTGCTATTTTATGATAACAAAACACACTAATGGCATGTGTTGATAATGTGTTATCTTTAAAATGACTACACAATAGTTTACTATTTGTGTATGTGCATGCACACATGGACCCACAACTCAGTCTACAGACAGAATCACTCATGTCGGAACACTGACACTGAACAGCACCATTTCATTTTCCTTCCACCTGACTTTTATCATGGTTTTCATCTAACTCCTTGTTACATCATCAATAGAGATAAAAAAATGTTTTGTATGAATAGGTATTTTTAAAAATAGTGTAATTTTGCCCTCCCTGCACTCTAAAAAGAGCCAAAGAATCATAGTTTGCAAATTCAAGCCCTTAGAAAAATATAGTTATTCCTGTATTTAAACCATGTATTTTGCATTTTAAATGTTGTTTTGAAGATTTATCTTGCCTAATTTAGTATCCTAGTGTGAAATTTTCAACTTCAAGAAAATATGCATTCAACACACTACTGTTGGATTAAATCCTAGAATTTTGGATAAAATAGTGGCTTATAGAGATTGGAATAATATCATCACATTAATCCATGCTGCTCTAATAGTTATATTGGAACTATTCTATTTTATAATAATAAATCAACTGACTGGAAGCAATAATTTTAACAATTAAGCTTACTTTCTAATTCTGAATGGAAACAATAATTTTAACAATTAAGCTTACTTTCTAATTGACAGTATTATAGATGATTATGTAATTTCAGAAACAAGTTATTAATACATCACATATCTTCTCAGAAACATGGTCAAAATTATGAGAGAAAATAACAAATTTGATTATGTCCATCCAAATATATGCTTCTAACTTAAACATCATATTTTGCCGATTGCATTTTTATTGTTGTGTAAGTTCATATAATGTTCTAACATTTGCAAGTTATTAAGGTTATGAAAATATTAATGCAAGAGCAGTTTCATGACTTTCTATGTGTAAGATGATTTAAAGAATATTATTTGATTGTTGGGAAAGTCATGAGGCATTTTTGGTTAGGAAAACATAAAAAATGGCATAGCTTTCCTGACAACCTAATATATTGAAAAATGCTTTTAGATTATTATGATTAATATAAATTCAAATAATTATCATATGATATTTCTATATCTTAGTTCTAAATTTTATTTAAATGCTACTGTATGTCGAATGTCATAGGCTGCTGATGGGTTACACCATAATTTCTCTGCCTACTAGTCCAGGAATGGGACATACAAAATGGGACTCATTTTCTTCAGAGTCCATTCCGAGTAATATAGATATTTTTGTTCTAACTTCACATGTAAATTTGATAAATCAGTAGATTTATTTTATATATAATAATATTCATAGTAACAATGTAAGGTTCCTATTACATATTTCAGATAATAGAAGTAGTCTACCTTAGGATATCATATTTTGTGGTAAAAATTTCATGTTAAGTTGTGGCACTCTTTGGATACTAGATAAAAAGGCTGGAACTTGCTAAAAAAATTGAACATAAAAAAATAAATTGAAATTACTTGTTGGACAATCCTGTGATTGAGATTCAGAAGTATCAAAAAGCAGCAAGTAGGAGGGGCATTCATTTTGGGAAAATTTATTTTGCATGCTGGAATGATATGCAGTGATCAAATGTATAAAAATAATAAAAAATATAAAATACAAAAAGCAACATGTGAGTAGTAAGTTTTGCATCATGCATTTTATCATAAATTATTTAAATTACATTATATATACTGGAATATATTTATATGGCATCCAGCTATTAGGTAAGCACTCTTTTTTTTAAAAATATGAAAGAGAAAAAGAGGTTTTTTTTGTAGAGAGATTTTTTCTATAGTGTATGTGCACTCACTAGAGAGACAGAGGGACAGAAAGCAAGAAATCATCCCACTGGGGCAGGGGGATGGCCATGCAGCAATCGCTGGCCTTTAAGGTTATGGGGCATGCATGCACACACATCTTACGTGAGTTTTAAGCCACCGAGACCAGGACTTGAACTGTGGTTGACTATGTGCGAGTCCTGCAATGTAACAATTATACCATCTTCTGGTCCAAGAGAGTTCTTTAGAGTCTTTAGATCATGATACTCTGCCCCAGTCTCTCAGTTTGACAGAACTACAGGTGTGTGCTACCTCATCTGTCTCATTCGGGATCTGAATCCAGGCCTTGCCCTAGCCTTGGGCAGCAGCACCATGCCTCTTGCACCATTACAGTTAATCCATAGATAAAAACTCTTTTAATCATATGCAAAGTAGGAAACTAAGGTATGGACAAACGAAGTAACTTCCCAACATTCACTGGTTAATTAGTAGAAAAACTGATGCTGAATATCAAGGGCTTCAAAAGTTGATGAAAAATGCATATGCATAAAAATTACGCATAGAATTAAATTTTTTGCATCACAATGACCTCAATAACTTGTTATAACCTGAATAGGAACTAGTCTGAGATCCTAAGAATAAGACATCAATATTTAAAGGACCATTTTAGAGCAACATGAATTCTGCTAAAATTAAAGCAAAATAAACATCAAATTTATGATGAAGCATGGATGGAATAATGATAAAATCCTTGATGCGTTATAAAGCACGTGGGGACAATGTCCCAAAGAAATCAGCAGTTTTAAATGAATAACTTGTTTTAAGAAGGGACAAGATAATGCTGAATATGACTTCCACAGCGGCAGACCATCGACATTAATCCGAGAGAGAAAAAAATCAATCTTGTCCGTGCCATAACTAAACAGGACTGATGAGTCATAGAAGGAATAATAGCCAACCTGATAGACAGCTCAACTGGTTCAGCTTGTAAAATTCTGGCTAAAAACATGATGCTGAACAAACTCTCTGCTCTATGGGTGTCAATGCTATCACACTCAGATCAGCTCAAACAAGAGAAGAGCTTTCAATGAAAACTTTAAAGAGGTGGAATCAAGATCTGGAAACACTTGTTTGAAGAATTTTAATAGGTGAAGATGCATGGATTTACTAGTTTGATCCTGAAGAAAAAGCCCAATGAAAGCAGTGGCTACCAAGAGGTAGAAGTGGTCTAGTCCCAGCATGTGTCAATGGTCAGCAACAGAGGTCAAAGCTACAGTTTTTTGGGATGCTTAAGACATTTTACCTGTTGACTTTCTGGAGGGCCAAAGGATGATAACATTTGCTTATTACGATAATGTTTTGAGAAAGTTAGCTGAAGCTTTAGCAGGAAAAATGCCTAGAAAACCTCCCCACAGTCCTTCTCTACCATAAAAATGTCGCTGCTTAGTCTTGTAATCCAAACAGAGGAATTGGAGTTTCTAACTTCTTTTCCTTTTAGCTTTACAACCTTAAAAATATCTTGAAAATGTCCATTTTCTTTATTTGATAATGTAAAATATGCTTTATTGACATTGTTAAATTCCTAGAACCATTAGTTGTTTAGGGAGGGATTAAAAGGTCCCTCCCATGGGACCAGCAGTTAGTGTAATGGCTATGTCGCTGGACTCCCACGTAGTCGACCGTGGTTCAAGTCCCAGACCTGGTAACTTAAACTCACCCCTGGCGCGTGTGCGTGTGTGCCGTGGCCATCCCCCTGAGGGGTAATTTCTCACTGTCTGTCTTTCTGGCGAGTGCACGTGCCCAATAGTGAAAACCTCTCCAAAAAAAAAAAAGGAAAAGAAAAAATAAATAAATAAAAAATAAAAGGTCCCTCCCTAAACTAAGGACATCATTGCTTACAAAACCATCTTTAACTTACTAAAGTTTATGATTAGAAATAGCGTTTATATTTTTGCCTTTTAATTCCATTGTTTCCATGGACTTTCTAAAGTTCTCTCATACCTGCAGGCTGTTTGAAATGTTAATACCTACATATAATTACATGAGTCTTTTCCAAAATTTGGATCAGACAGGTTATAACTTGCCTATGTTTACTATTTTGTGTTTGTGGGATGATATTCTAGGAAAAGTTCTGATATGGTTGAAAAATTTCGATGATATATCCTTCTTTAGCTATTCATAAGACACAAGTATAAAGTGTCTGTAATGCAAAGTTGAAGATATTTTTTGTGTCAGCACTTTTCTACTGTACTTCAACATGGAATACAATATTTAAGGAATAAATGAGAGAGTAGTCTCTGGAATGATCATATTAATAGTTACTTTTAAACTACTTTCACTTATTTTATCTTGCAAAAATGAGTAAATATATAATATACAAGAAAAAAATCACAGTAGTAAATATAAAGGGCATAGAAATCTTAGTATTTAGAGGAGAGAACTCATAGAAACTAATAGCCATATAGATGGATAGATGACTAAATATATTGCTATATAGATGATTAGACAAATAGGTAAATGGACTCATAGAATTTATATCATAATTAAATATGAATGAATGGTACACAGTGGTATAGTAGTTTATATTACCAAAAAGATATGCTCAAATTTTTTCTCTATCTTCCAATGGGTCATATCTACTTATTTCTTCTGTACCCAGCAGAACTCTACTAATATTTTTCATAATGTATTTACCACATTCCTCTTCTCATGACATTGCCCTAAATTCAAACCCGTTTTCTTATGTATTGTAGTAATCATCGATGTATCGGTATTTACTGTCTCCCCCTAACACACCACATAGGTTTTAAGAGGTCCTGTGTTCTGGCCTTCCCTTCTACACCCCTATTACATTGCTTTATGCAAAATTGAAATCCTAGAGGGGCCAACAGTTAGCATAATGGCTATGTCGCTGAACTCCCATGTAGTTGACCGCGGTTTGCGTCCCGGACCTGGTGGCTTAAAACTCAGGCTTGACACGTGTGCGTGTGTGCCCAAGATCTCAAGAGGAGAAGGGATTGCGGCGTGGCCATTCCCCCGGGAGGGGATTTCTTCCTTTCTGTCTCACTGTCCCTCTCTGTCTGTCTGGTGAGTGCACGTGCCCTATAGCAAAAACCTCTCAAAAAAAAAAAAAATTGAAATCCTAGGTTTTGATATGTACATGTCCTCTGTTTTATGGAGTTTGGCACCTACATTTGGGTGGATATAAACTTGAGTTTCAAAGTCCACTTTCTCTGAAATAAAAACAAATTATTTCTCAGTCATAGTTTTATATCGATTTGCTGTGGAAAGCGTGATGTCTCTCTGTCTAGTGGTCCTTAGTTGATCTGCTTTTACTGTCTGGAAGCATTGAGAGCTGTCTCAGTGTCCTCATCATTACTCTTACATTTCAATATGACAGACACAAAAGTATTCTTTCTATTTCTTGCTATCTATTCCCTGATGCTTTCAATATGAAGAAGTCTTTCCCTTTATGGTATGTTTTGGAACTTTATTTATTTTGGAATAATTTTCTGAACTTCATCTACATGTTTATATCTTGCTGAAAATGCAATTGTTCAGATGTGACATTTCAACTCCTAACTTTTATATAACTTATGTCTCATTTTATGCTTTATCCTTTTTTTTTTCCTCTTGCTTTTGAGAGAGTACCTCTTGTGACGAATTCACTAATATAATTTTCAGATGGACTCAGTCAGCTATGTATGCCATTTGCTGTACAATGTATTTTATGTACTTTATTATTATTTTTAAAGAATTATTTTATTTAACTTTATTCATTTTATTTATTTTAATTTGACAAGAGAGGGACAGAGCCAGAGAGAAAGAGAGAGAGCCAGTGAGAAGGCAAGCCACCAGGTTCAGGACTCGAACAACAGAGGGCCATGTGAGATTCCAACACCATGCCACCTGCAGGTCCCCTGTACTATATTATTCATACGTAATATTTCTATTTTGTTTCTTTCTGCTAACTCTTCTTTATAAATTGCTAATTGTTCTATTTTTCTGTTCCAATAGTTCTGACTCTAAATATGGTTCAGTTAAAATCTTAAAATCATCACTGTGCTCTCTGGGTGTCTAATTATTCTGATAATCATCCTATTCATATGTGTTGGGCCAGAGTGAATGTGGAGTCACAGTATGTACAATGTATGTGTTCTTCTCTGACTTTAAGAAGAAAGGAGGGAAACGTGTCACTGTGGAAATTCCCAGCAAACACTCCTGCTAGTTACAACTCTGTAGGTAATTATTCTGGCCATATGTTCACCCTTGTTGCATAGAGAGAAATATCAGCACTGGAGGAAACTTTTTTTTTTTTAGATTTTAATCTACAAATGCTGAGAATTGAAGGAAGAGAGAAAAAGACTGAATCCAAAGGTAAAGGTTACCTTAAAGTAAAACTAGGGAAAGGTGAATGTCAGATACTTGTGCATCCTGAATATCTTTAGTCTGTATTTGATAATTAAATATTTTAAAATTAATTAAAAAGTTGCCCAGTTGCAGTGGTGCATGGTAGCACAATACTCTGTGATACTGAAGCCACACCAGAAGGTTCTTGGGTTTGTGTCCTGAGGTCTCTCTGTAGATATTGGTATATGCGCACACACCTGTGATCCTAGCTGTTCGAAGTTGGGGTGGATTGCAGTGTGAAGACCCCATTGTAAGGGCCTTGCCCCTTTCTCTATTTTTCTTCCCTTCACAGAAAAAATAAATAAACTTAAAAATAAGTTTAAAGTTTACTTCTTGGGACCAGAGGTGGTGTGGTGATCAGGGCAAGGGACTCCCACATGGCCAACTGTGGTTTGAGTCCTGGAGCTAGTGGCTTGCTTTCTCACTTTCCTTCTCTCTCTCTCTCCCTCTCTGAGGAACTTAAAAAATAATCCTAATAATTATTATAAATGAATAAGGTTAAATGAAATAATCCTTCTTAAAAAAGGAAGTTTATCTTTTATCTTTCCTATCAATATTGCTTCTGCCCGTAGGTACTCACCTTTTTCACGTGTTCTGCAGTTCAAGGCAGTCTTTCATTTTCCCAGAGGTTTTTCTGAGTTTGTTGGTGCTATTAGTGGTAATGGCAGTATTTATAGCAGTTTCCAAAACTTGTTTCTATATCCTTCCCCTATCCTTCCAGAGCCAAATATGGAAAGAGGTAACCAACAATCCTTCTTTTCTGTACATTTTGTAAGAAAGCTAAAGCTTAATTTCTCTTTATAGTTGCAGCCTCATGTAAGTAGAATAGACTTACAGGCATGCCATATTTTCTAAATTAATAGAGAATCTAGTGGATATCGAATTTATTATTTGTTTTATAGTAAA
Source organism: Tupaia belangeri chinensis (assembly GCF_000334495.1). NCBI lineage: Eukaryota > Metazoa > Chordata > Mammalia > Scandentia > Tupaiidae > Tupaia > Tupaia belangeri. The sequence goes on from NW_006160178.1 coordinate 494,044, forward strand.
AAGTCCTATAAAAATAAATGTGTACTTTATTAATTATGTAAAATATTGGATTGAAAAAGAAAACCAATACTTCTTACTAATGAAAATGCTTTGACCATTTTAAACACATGTATAGCTTTCAAACCTTGTATGGAGTGTTCATTCCGTCATCTAGGTAAGGTTTTAAGAGTTAATCTCCACTCTAGATCAGTTTTTGATTAAAAAATTTTGGCCAGTTTTGATCAGATTTACTAAAAAATAAAGCAGAGCCAACTGTGGCGACCAGCACAGCCGTTGTGTAATATTGTGCAGTGCAGCGGCCACATGGGGGCGCCTTTCTTCTGATCTCCACATCTTGAGAGCAGGAGCTCATGCCTGTGATTCTGGCTGACTAAGGCTGGCTAGATCTCAGGGTGCAGACAGGGTTAGGAGTGCCCTATTTCTCTTCCGGAAAAATATGAACACATAAACTTTTAAAAGTGAATAAAATTTACTCCGATTTTCAAATTAAATGGGTAATGAAAACAAAATATAGCTCAAAGATTAAAGCATATTTGGAATAGGAGATATGAAATAGCAGAATTTGGGTACTGCAATAGGTGTATTAAAACTTAACACCTCCTGGGCTAGCAGGTGGTGTGGTGGTTCAAGTGGCTGGTTCTCACATGGCTGATCAAGCAGTTTGAGTCCTGGAATTAGTGGTTTGAAAAACTCTCTGAATGTATTTGTGTTATGCCCAAAATTACTGAAAGGAGAAATGGAGGAGAAGGTATTGTGGTGTGACCATCCACTACGGGAGTTACCTTCTCACCTTCTCTCTCTGTCAAGCACACATGTCCTCTAGCAAATTGACAAACAAACAAGTAACAAAAACAACAATAAGAGAAATCACAAAACCAATGGGTTCTTTCAAGGATAGAAATCTATCCAAGAGGATTTAGCATCTTTAAATTTTTTCTGCTTTCTTGCATTATATCACTTGCATAAAGTATATTACATTATAAACAAATGAGCTCTTGAAACATTCACTATAATTACTGTAATATTCTATTTGTAAAATACTTTACTGTTTATAATAAGCCTTACCTTGGAAAGGTAATAGCAGGTTCATTACTTTGTATGTATTGTTTTATTGTAGAGCTTTAGAACAAGTACTATAATGGACAACAATCCTTATGGAAGTTGTAGAACTTTGTGAACAGGGAAAGATGAGTCAGAGAAATAAAAGCTTGTGTTTTCCTTCTGCACAGAACAAAAATGAGTCTTCCAAATTGCCTAACTAAATGAACATATGGGTAAATAATTTCTAAAATTCATAATTTATGTCTGTTAAAGTTTGGCTGGGTGATCAAAACATGAGAGCATGAACTGACCTTTTGAAAATGTTTAGAAATGGGTTAAAGATGTAGAAGCAAACCATTGCATGCCTAATATTTCATTTGTTAAAAATATTTCCTACCCTTTTCTGGGTCCATATTTTTAGTATTAAACACCTTTAGTTGAATTTTTCACAGCTAAGAAATGGAATTCCAGTGCTTTGGTTTGAGAAAGCTATAAGGGAAATAAAAGAAATCAGAAAACTGAAAATGAGAAAGGGTTTCCTTCTTTCTTACAACTAAGGAAATGCAGGCAGTACCCTGTATCAAGGAGCTATTTTTGACAAAGTGGTGAATGGAGTATATTAACAAAAGCATCGATCTTATTCACTTTTTTAAAATGAAGTCCTCTATGAAAATGTATAATCCCATTTTAGGTCAACATTTAATGAACATGTGTTTTAAGTCAAATGTCTACAGAGATTGTTATATGTCCTCCAAAATTGAATCTTCAAACACCTGCTCTTCTTTTTAGTTCTCTTCCTTAACTAATAGCCATGGTGTTAATATTTAAAATGCCATTTATATTTTTATAGAATTTAACTACTTAGAAAGCCTTCTGTTTAGCCAGAGAGGAAACTTTGAATTTAACATTCTCTCCCTTGATGCATAAAAGTATAATCTTTGACTTTTATGGATTCCTTATTGAAACAAATAATTTAATAATTCCATTAAAAATAATGAGCTCTATATAAATGATGGTCCTCAAAATGGGAAAAAGTCGGTGAACTGCATGCATCAGTTGTTGCTTATCTGGCTTTCATAAATTTCCTCTCCTTTCACAAAAGCATTTCATCTTTCTTGGAGACAACTTTGTAATCATTACAGCCAAAGAATACACTCTAGGAAAAAAATGAAACATGCCTATTCCTTTTTATCCACGAGGACTCATTATAGTTCTTGACATACAGCAATTATTCACTAAATACTTATTAGATAAAAAGTGAATTATGGAATAAGCCATATTTCTTATAGAATTAGGAATTTGAACTAGTACTCTTTTTTCTTTTTATTTTTTAAAATTTGTCATTGGGCATGTGTGCTCAGTGGAGACAGAGAAAGAAAGAGAGAGAAAGTGAGAAAGCACGTCCTTGAAAGGATGGGCACATGACATCCGTTCTCCATCTTCTTCTTGGGATTTTGGGCATGCATGCTCACACGCCCAGTGTGACTTCAGGTCCAGGACTTGAATTACACAGTGGGTCATGTGAGATCCAGATACTTTAACCACCACACCACTGACTGACCCATTAAACTAGTTTTTCTAAAGGATGTAATAGTGAGAAAGAAAGGACCAAGACATGATCGAATGTTTCATATATAAAAAAATTATAAACTATTGAAAATATATGGCTAGATTATAGTATGTACCAGGATTATATTGGCACTTAAATTATAAAAGGCAAAGTAGAAAAATATTTTGGAGTCTTGGTTTCTAAAGTAAGTTTTAAAATTTGGCCTATATCAGTAAAATGTTTTAATTTCTTTTTTTGAAGTCAGCAATTATAAAATATTACAGAAGATAATCCTTAGGTAGCCACCCATACCACTGACTGGCCCTAGGTAAACTAATTTTTCAAAAGCAATGACAATTCCTCAAATATATTGGTACATATAATATAATATGTAATATGTGCTATATAAAAGAGTCAATGTTGTGGTGGTGTGTTGCTAGGACACTGTGTTTTTTTCAAGCTGGGATCATGTGGAAGGCCTGATTTCCAATTACGATCCCACTGAAGTTGGGTGTGTTGGTTTTCACCTGTAACTGCAGTGATTTGGAAGGCTGGAACTACAGGAGCATGACCCAGTGAGGTCTGGTCTTAAACAGGATAATTATATGTAACTATTGGGTTGTCAGAAAAGTCACAATGTATTTTCAAATGCAAAAATGTATTATACATACAAATTATATATATATACACGTAACTACATACTACTGTGTATCTATAGCTATATATAGATATAGATAGGTATAAATACATGTCTCACAATCAGAGGAAGAAAAAGTTACGGCCACAGAAATTTCTTGAACATAAGTGAAATCTCAAGGCAATAACCGTTATCTTAAAATTTAGAAAGCAGGCAGGAGGTAATCGCGTTTGTCTTATTCAGAAATGCTTTAGCTCCAGCTCTCAGAACGTATTAAATGTGGAGTCATTATTTATTGAACGAGTAAACAATTTCTACAAAATTTAAATATTTATTACTTTATCAAAGGGTGTTCCAGTGAACATTTACCAAACAATCAAAGCTCTTAATTTAATAGGACAAACACATTTAATTTTCAAGATCCAGAATCAAATTCAAAATTTAAAAATTTTGAGCTCATTAATGAATCAAACTCATTATAAGTGCAGAATATCTTCCTTTTAAGTTACTTAATCTTTTTTGAGTTAGGCAAGTAGGTCCACCCTGGTCAGCAGTTCTCTCTGTCCCTTCTAATGCATTTAAAAATATCTGGAGTCTTCTGGGGAAAGATAAAGCTATTAGCTTGAATAATATTTCATTAAAAGTAGCTTAAGTGGGGCCCAGACAGTGATGTGGTGGGTAAGGCAACTGAATATCACATGCTTGGTTTGAAGCTTGGATCTGTCAGCTAGAAAAACACATGAGATATGTGTCCATATATGTGCAAAATCCTAAGAGGAAAAAGAGAAGGTTATTTTTGTGTTGTCATACTCATAGTGATTGTTTCCTTACTTTCCTTCTCCCTCTTTCTCTCTGTGGGTCTCTCCAGTGAGCACATATGTCCTATAGTTAAGTCACTGGACTACAACATCATCGACAGACCGCAGTTTGAGTCATGAACCTGGTGACTTAAAACTCACTCCAGGAAAGGACCAGCAGTTAGCATAATGGTTATGTCGCTGGACTCCCATGTAGTCGACCGCAGTTCGCATCCCGGACCCAGTGACTTAAACTCACGCGGGAGCGAGGAGAATGGAGGAGAAAGGATTGCGAGGAGAATGGAGGAGAAAGGATTGCGGTGTGGACATCCCCCTGGGGGGGTGGGGGGGATTTCTGTCTCTCTGTCTCTTTCTCCCTGGTGAGTGCACACACCCTATAGCAAAAACCTCTCAAAAAAAAAAACAAACAAAAAACAAACAAACAAACAAAAAACTCACTCCAGGAGAGTGTACTGTTCTTTTTTTTTTTTTTTGAAAAGTTTTTCGCTATAGGGCGCATGCACTCGCCAGACAGACAGAGAGAGACATAGAGACAGAAAGCGAGAAAATACCCCCCAGGGGGGATGGTCACACCGCAATCCCTTCTCCTCCATTTCTCCTCTTGGGATCTTGGGCACGCACGCACACGCGCCTGGTGTGAGTTTTAAGCCACCAGGTCCAGGACGTGAACCGCGGTGGACTACGTGGGAGTCCAGCGACATAGCCATTACGCTAACTGCTGGTTCCTGAGAGTGTACTGTTCTTATAAGAGGAAAATGGAGGAGTAGTAATTGCAGCATGGCCAATCAGCATGGTGATTTCTTGCTTTCTGCCTCTCTGTTTCTGTCTCTCCAATGAGCACACACACCCTATAGCAATAATCTGTCCAAAATAGATAAATAAATAAAATACTAGTAGTTTAAGCTTTCTAGTCATGCTCTTTGTGAATGAGTGTCATGGACTGATACCAACATATTATGGGTAGAAAAGAAATGGATACAGATATAAAAAATTAGGAGTGAGTTATTTTCAGTACATTCACTTTCTTAAATTAGTTTGTTGCTGTTGTTCTTAACATACAGCTCCACCTCATCATGAAGCAAATGGAAATTTCGTGAAGCAAATGTTTCAGATTCAAGGAAAAGTTCTTTATAGAATTACACTATAATTCAGAGAAAAGTGATGGGTCAAACTAGGAAGATACATATAAATCAAAATAGAATAGGTTTAAGAGAGGCAGCAAAAGTCATGAAAAATCAGAAAAATCATGATGCACGTTTGCACAGGAAAATATAGAAACATATGTTATGACTTTTCCAATGACCCAATATATACATAAACCTGGGGGAATGGCCAACTCTGTGGCATAGTGGTAAGATACTGCTCAGTTGGTGGTGAATCCCAGTGGAAAAGTGTAGACCAAGTCTCCCAGTTCATCAGGGCATGAACACCCACAACGCTGTCTCACAAGGCTTTAGGGAATGAAAACTTGTTAAAGGTGTTTGTTTCTCTTTGTCTCCTGTTCCAGTTAAATAAATAAATATATGTTAAAAACAAGACAAAATGAAAACCTGGGGGCAAAACAAAATAGAGAGGTGAATAACTAGTCAAAAAGTTTAGTTCAAGGGCTATCAACTTTGGCACTATTGACATTGTGGGGCAGAGAGTTTTGTGCTGTGAAGGACTGTCTTGTGTAATCAAAAATATTTTTAGATAATAATTGTCAAATATTCCCTTGGTGTCAAGAATCACCCCTGATTGAAATTCAATGGTTTAGAGAAAGGAGTTGAGTGGCCTATTAGAACTTCAGCTATCTTTCATGCTATCTAGTTAGCAATGGATCAAAATTAGCCTGGGTAATGGAAAACGAACACTGATGATACCATTGGTCTCAGGAATTAATAATGATACACAATTATTATAAAATAATGCTACTATTAGACTGCTTTATTAGCTATATCTTACTTAAACCTCAAAAATATGACCTAAATATAATTCTTGCCCCCTTTTCACAGAAGATAAAAATAATGTTGATAGATAGTAAAAATCTTCCCAGCCATGTAGCTATAAAACATCATTATACTGGTCTGTTTGAATTCATATCTATGGATAAAGATTAGAGCATGCTGCCTTAAATTTCTTGTATGTTTCTTGCTGGAAATAAAGCAGTGTTTGTTTGTTTTGAGAGATTTATGCTATGCAGCACATGTGCTTGCTAGAGACAGAGAGACAGAAAGTAAGAAATCACCCCCTGAGGGGATGACCACTCCACAATCCCTCTCCTCCATTCTCCTCTAAGGATCTTAGACATGCACATACATGTGTCCAGCATGATTTAGTATTTATTTATTTATTTATTTATTCTTTGTAATATATTTGATTGCTATACATCATGTGCCTTGTAAAGATAATTTACCCACCATTAAATATACCTCAGACCAGTCCAGTTGAGAACATTATACATGTTATATCAACAAGTAATAAATCATTAGTGTGTCCCCCAAATGTCTTGCCTCTCTATTTTTTCTCCCTACTGCCATGAATTTTAAGCCACCTGGTCTGAGACTTGAACCATGGTTAACTACTCAGGAGTCCAGCGACTGTAACCATTACACTATCTCCTGGTCCCAAGCGGTGTTTGTACTCTCTAATAGAAGATGTAAGAGTTGTCAGTGTGCTATAAAGTGAACCCTTTAGGACTCACTGGAATAATAATTAGGTCTTTTCTGATGAGCTAATTTGTTCTTCAGTCTACAAATATTATTTATCACTTATGTTGACATAGTTGGAAACTCAGACAAAATTAAAGAAAAAAAGGTTTGGATTTCATTTCATGTGCTTACATTAACTCTAGCATTGTCATATTGTCATGTTGTATTTGTGTTTATTGCTAGTTTTACTTTCTTGTGGATGCTTTTTATTTGTATTTGAGTAAGCAATCTCCTAGTCACTATTGAAAACTGTTGAAAGAACATGGGGATTATTTGCAAATGAATCAGAAGCTCAACATTCTATATTATGGTTGCACACAAATTCATGTAAAAATCCAAATGCAAGGAAACTATAAGCAAAGTGTTTTAAAATTCTGCTTAAATAATTTGAGCAGTTTTCTCATGTGTAATATAAATATACCCTTTGCTATATTTTTGGTTGATTTAGTGTTATAACATATTTCATAGTCAGAGCTTAATGCTAGCCATGTAGATGCTCGAAAGTTAGATGAATCACCTTCATTAATTTTATGACTGTCAGAAGACAGGAAAAAATTATAAATTCTATGTTTAGTGCTTAGATGTCAATTAAATAAAATATCGATGCTGGGGCTATTTGTATTGGAATTTGTTTCTGTTTATGGGAAGTGTGCTTTGTGCCTGTATGATAGACATGACAAATGCTTGAAAAATGTTTGCTTTATTTCTTTCCCTTTTCCCAAAGTGAGATGACAATCATACTGACACATTCTTTTAGGCTGCTTCTATATGAAGACTGATGTATTCAGGCAAACAACTGGCCAACCAATACAGTACATGCAGCTGTTCACTTAGACATCATGCCTATGAAGCACATACTGGCACAAACTGGGGGACAAACTATACATTTGAAGATTTTTCTAGTTTCGAATTACTCACCAGTTGCTTCTATCAGTAAATAAGTTAAAAGTTTTACTGAGCACTTTAAATATAAGAATGGGGAAGTTGGTCTGGACAGTAGACATGAAAAGTGCAGGTTGGTGCAAAAGTAACGGTGGTCTTGTGTCACCAAAATTTGCCATTTGATACCGGATACATATTTCATTTTATTTTATATTTTATTTTTGTCATAGGGTGTGTGCATTTGCCAGAGAGAGAAAAACAGGGAGAGGGAAAGTGAGAAATTGCTACCTGGGGGGTGGACTTACCACATTCTCTTCTCCTCCTATGATTTTAGGCATGCATGCACATGTGTCCAGAAGGATTTTCATGTAACCAGGCCCAGGACTCAAACCATGGTTGGTCATTGGGTTTCTACCATCTTAACCATTACACCACCAGCTGGCCCCTTTGATGCATTCTTAAATAAATGTGGTTATATTATACATCATCCAATGCACAGTTCTTGCTTTATATTATCTTGCTAATGATATTACTTTCTTCTTATTTTATATGTATTTTAGACTATAGAAATGATGCTAAACAAAAAGAAAATTCAAGCAAATGTATTTTCTAGTTCAAAATGGGTAGTAAAACAGTGGAGACAATTCACTACATCAGCAAAGCATTGGCCCAGGGACTGCTAATGCATGTACAGTGCATTAGAGTTTCAAGAACTTTGGAAAAGGCAATGAGAGCCTTGAAGATGAGGAGTGTAATGACCGGTCATTTGGAAGTTGACTAGAACCAATTCAGAGCAATCATCAAAGCTGATCCTCTTTCAACTACACGAGAAATTGGTGAAGAACTCAACGTTGACCATTCTATGGTTGCTCAGCATTTGAAGCAAATTAGAAAGTTGAAAGAGCTCTATAAATGAGTGATTCATGAGCTGGCAAAAAAATTGTAAAAAATAATTTTGAAGTGTGGTCTTCTCTTATTCTATGCAACCATGAACCACTCTTGATTGCACTATGACATACAAGAAAAGTGGATTTAATACAACAATCAAGGATGACCAACTAAGTTATTGGACCAAGAAGAAGCTCCAATGGACTTCCTAAAGCCAAATTTACTCCAAAATAAGGTTATGGTCACTGTTTGGTGGGATCTGACTCACTACAGTTTTCTGAATTCTGAGGAAATCATTACACCTAAGAAGTATTCTCAGCAAATTGATGAGATGCACTAAAACTGCATCACCTATAGCCAGCACAGGTCAACAGAAGGGTCCAATTCTTCTCCATGACAATGCCCAATGGCAGGCTGTGCAAGCAATACTTCAAAAGTCGAACAAGGACCAGTAGTTGGCATAATGGCTATGTCTCTGGACTCTCATGTAGTCGACTGCAGTTCGAGTCCCAGACCTGATGGCTTAAACTCACACCAGGCATGTGTGCGTGCATGCACAAGATCCCAAGAGGAGAGGAGGAGAAGAGATTGTGGCATGACCATCCCCCCGGGGAGTGATTTCATGTTTTCTGTCTCTGTCTTTCTGGCAAGCATGTGTGCCCTATAGCAAAAATCTCTCTAAAAAAAATTAATAATGTCAAACAAATTGGGTTATGAAGTTTTGTCTCCTCTGACATAGTCTCCTGACCTCTTGCCAACTGACTACCAATTCTTTAAGCATCCTGACAGCTTTTGTAGAGAAAGTGCTTCCACGGCAAAGCAAAGAAAATACTTTACAAGAATTTATCAAATGCTGGATTTTTACACTACAGGAATAAATAAACCTATTTTTCACTTGTTAAAATGTGTTGATCGTAATGGTTCCTATTTTGATTAATAAAGATGTGTTTAAGTCTTGTTATAATGATTTAAAATTCACAGTATGAAATTGTTAATTGCTTTTGCATCAACCTAATATTAAAAATCAGAAGAACCTATTTTGTTGTTGAAATTGGTAGAGAAGTCTGAGATGTACGATATGTCTCAGGGAGTTTTTGAACATTAAAATTATATAAGATCACCTCATGTTTGGACTCTAAAAGATATAGCTGAATATGTGGTACAAATTGGTACAAACTGTAAGTATCCCAAGAGCTTTATTCTATAGGATTTCTAGTTAAAATACTTCTAGTAAGGTTTAATTTACATTTTGAAAAGTAGATGCATCTATAGCCTGAGAGAATTGAAAAGATATGTATCTGATAATAGGGCAAAAATGAAGGGCAGAAAAAGAAGAGAAGAAAATGGAGGACAAATATCTCAGTAAGGTGGATGGGAAAAGAATAATCTGGTTGTACTATACCAGATGAATATGATTGTTATATTACAAGACTGGAAGCAAGTTCAAAGGCAAGAAAAATGATATGAAATCTATTGCAATTATTCAAACATGAAGTAATAAGAGGCTGAACTTACCAACTGGCAGTAGAATAGAAATGACAGATGTGTTAGATATCACAAATGATGAATCAACTCCCCTGTTTTCAATCTCCAAAATACCCTGATAGTCAAATATGCTGATAACACAAATTCATGGGAGTGGTAAACATGAGGCAATGTAAATGAGAATTTGAAAGGGCCTGAAATGTTTTGATAAATAAGCTAGTTGGCAAGTACATTTAAATGACAGCTCCTGTGAAGAAAAATATGTTCAATAATAATTAAGCACCATCAGGAATTAATGGTTTGATTTATGCAAGAACAGTGCATGTCTTTTTGTCAAGATAACCCATAGTTACATTTATCAACCACACAAAATAATACTTACCACGTTATGAAATTTATAAAACATTGTGACATGTATTATCTCATTGAATACGGAAAGGCTACTGGAAGGAATACATAGCTCATATTGTAATGTGCATTTTATAAGTGCAGTCACTCATTGATATTATTGTGTAGCCACTCTCTTGGGTAGAAATGCATTTGAAGCTTTTTAGCACGGATCCTAGGTTAGAAAGAGACATATTTGCAGTTGTATGTGTAGGCAGGTATATAGTCATGGTCTTTGCCTGAAACAAATGCTACTGAGCAGAGTTTACAATTTTTAAATATGGGCCAGCAGGTGGCGTGGTGGTTAAAAAGCTAGACTCCCATATGCTGACCATGTTTGGAGTCCTGGACCTGGCGCTTGCTATCTCTCTCTCTCTCTCCCTGGTGAGTGTGCGTACCCTGTTGCAAAATTTAAAAATAGTAATAGCAATAAATAAAACTAAATGAATGTTCTTAAAAAGCTTTTTTCTTTCTTTTTAATGTAGGCAGTACCCAAAGACTAATAGAAGCAGAACTTGTCTCAAAAGTAGAGAAAGGGAAGGTTACCTGAACTTCACAAGAAATTTGGCATTTGGTAGAGAGATTAAATCAACCTGTGGAAACTGGGAGGGCATTAGCTAGGATTAAACTTACATCCTTATCCATTCGGTGCACTCTCTCATCTTTGCCTCTCAATGGCCAAAAGCAACCAAAGCCAAAGAGAGGAGAATCTGTAGATCGTACTGTGTGGGTAAGCCTTCCAGACCTCAGAAAGATTAGAGCCACATGCCTAGTGCCTCTCGAAGGCAAGAAGAAAAAAGAATTTGCTGTGTGTCTTGAATACAAGGTGTCAAAATAGCTAAAGTATATGAGACAATATAACTGTTTCTCACCATACATTCATTCTAAGCAAATGGTCAAAGTTAATTTTCCCTTCAAAATACTGCCTGAATTTATGCCATATTTGTCAAGTGAAAATATTCTGGTCTAAGTTTATAGGCCCCCAAAAGCTACCCTAAGCATGGCAAGTATATATGGTCTGAGCATGAGGGATACTGACCATTTCTGAAATGACTACATTCTCAATATCCCTTTAAAGAGATTTAAAATAAAACCACTATGTGTTCAAATAGAAGTTGTTTTCCTCAAACTCTAGATTAATCCTGTATAAAAGTACAATATTTCTGACTCCAATAGTCTTTTATCTTTATAGCATTGTGCACATTGGGATGCACCTTCAAGTTTTCTAACAAAGACCTATTTCAATAGAATATTTAGAATTCACTCCTATTATATCATTCACTCTTTCTCCATTAACAAAGTTAACTAAACACAGGACATCCATAGAGCGCAGTGGTTGAGTTTATCAAGTTAGTGCTCTAGCAATTTTATGATCAAATCATTTAATTTTAATACTCAAAATGTCAAGGTATGACAAAATTCTCCAGTGATTCTTAAGCATTATGACAGATCCTACTGGCACTCACTACAACATTCGCTTTGCCGCTCCTTGGGTTCTACCACATCGAATTTAGATTGACCCTGTGATTGGTTTTGGCTGCTTAATCATGAGGATAGTGATGTGTGTCACTTCTGTCAGCCACATTCAAGAGCAGGTGTGGAATTTCCAAGCTGTTCTCCCTCACCGTGGTGAATGCTGAAGTCCGATGCCAAAAGGTCACAGCATGAGATAGCAGGGACCCCACCAGCAGTGATATCTATTTGACCACCAGAAGCAGACCCCTTACTGACCAGCATTAGATATGGGGAATGTGTGAAGATAAACTTTAGGTGTTGGAGACACTGAGGCTTTGGGGATTATTTTGTACTGCAGAATAAATTGACCAATCCTGCCTGACACTTTCTTCCTCAGGAGAAGCTTATAATTCTTAATATTACCTGTGAGGTCCTTAATGATCTGTCTACTTCCTATTTCTTATACTTTGCCCAAGAACATGATTCTATATATACAATTTTTTTGTTTGTTTTAGAGGTTTTTTTTTTTTCTTTTTTCTTTTTTTCTTCTCTAGGGCATGTGCATTCAATGGAGAGAGACAGACAGAAAGCAAAAAATAACCCCCTGAAGGGGGCGGCCATGCCACAGTCCATTCTCCTTAAGTCTCCTCCCAGGATTTTGGGCACAGATACTTAGGTGCCTGTTATATTTTAGGTTTCATTTTGGTTTTTATTTATTTATTTATTTATTTATTTAGAGAGATTTTTGCTATAGGGTACATGCACTTTCTGGAAAGACAGAGAGATAGAAAGTGAGAAATCACTCCCCCAGGGGGGATGGCCACACCACAATCCCTTCTCCTTCATTCTTCTCAAGATTTTAGTTACATACGCACATGTGCCCAGTGTGAGTGTAAGTCATCAGGTCTGTGACTCGAACCACAGTTGACTATGACTATGTGGGAGTCAAGTGACGTGATGTAACCATTACATCATCTGCTGGTGCTATGTCTGCTATATTTTGAACTACTGTGTCTGGGACTCAAACCAGGGTTGACTATGTGGGAGTCTGGTGACCATTACTCCATCTGCTTGTCCCTATACAAAACTATGATGTTGTATTTACATCTGTGAGAAGTTTTATTTTCATGCATGACACTTAACTGAGATGCATTTGTTACCATTTCATGCCTCTTACACTTCTGTTAGTCCTATTGGGTTACCTTATTTACCCGCAAGCTGTGCTGTGCTAGAGGGAATGCAGCCAGAGCATACAATCAAATGTTAAATGTTCAGCACTACTGCAATCCAGTTTATAAACAGTCTATGAATTGAATTATATGACTAATAAATATTAAAAATGCATACTCAAATGTATCACTTTCTTACTATTTATCTCCTTTTATTGTTATTTTTGCTCTTATGGTTATTTATGTCTATTTACTCACTTTACCGTTATCTATGCTCTTGAGGTTTTATCTTTGTTTATGGCATATTTATGCTGAATATATACTATGCTGTTCCACTGTACATTTCTTCTCAACTCTGAAATCCAGGACATCAGTTTAGTAGCTGGAAATCAGCTTTAGTGGGAGTATTTCTACTACAGAAATCAACAAATATTACAAAGTAGAGGTTGATTTACTCACTTTTTTTTTTTTAGATTATGTAGGTTGAGAAAAATGACAGAAAAGTTTATGAAGCAGATTGCACTGAAAAGTTAAGCATATCTATAATCATCACACCGCTGATACACAATGATATTGAGAAATACTTATCCAATGCAACAAAAAGTTGCTCACGTCATTGATGAGCAAGTAGTTTTGACATACATTCTCATTGTTTTATTTTGCCTAGCATATTAATATAAACAAACTTATCATTCATCATTCATGGTGAACTACGCCCTGATAATCAGTTATTAAAGGTTTACCAGCAAACATTACCTAAGTGAGAAAGTTCTTTCTAATCTTATTTTAAGAAGTTTTATATGATAACAGCTCTTAGGGACTGAATATTTCTGCCCCCAAATTAAAGCACTAGACTCCAATATGACCGTATCTAGAGAGAGGGTTTGCAAGAAATTGATAAAGGCAAGTGAAGTCATAAGGGTGGTGGGCCTTAGTATGATAGTGCCGGTACTCTTACAAGAAGAGGGAGAGAAACCAGATCTCTGTGTGTCTACCTTGTGAGGACACAGTGAGGAGGCAGCTGTTTACAAGCCAGGAAGAGAAACTTCACTAGAAAGTAAATTTACTGGCATCTTGATCTTGGGCTTTCCAGCCCCTAAAATGATAAGAAATGAATTCCTGTTGTTTTAGACATTTAATGTTTGGATTTTTATTATGGAAGTCCAAATAGACTCAGATACAACTCAGTCTGGGCAATGACCTTCCTAACTGTTTTTATTACTCTCTTAAGATAACACGTTAAGAGAACATAGGTTACCCTCCAGTACGAATGATTCTATTGGTCATAGATAATGCAATCATTATTTATTGTGTGCTGTGTAGGAAGAGGACTCTAAAAACTAGGGTAGCAGCTTTAAACAAGTCAATTTTTTTTTTTTACAGTTATGAAGATAATACTTTAGCATAGGGAGACAAAATAAATGAGCTTAGTGTTGATAACTTTTGGAGTAATTTTAAAAATCAAAGAAAGTTCTACAGTGTTTAAAAAGGTGATTATGTTAAGAGGATTTTTTTTTTTTAAATTAGGTGGTAAGGATTTGCCCTTTGAAATGAACACATTGATTCACTCCCCACATTTATAATTTTCTGCTTTCAGAGAATGAAAATGAAGCATTCCTTCCACTGGCTGCTGGGATTCTCAAGAGCTGCCTTTCTTGCTTAGTCTTCCTCAAAACATTGGCCTTAGCTGAAATGAGTTGCCTCTGTAAAGGAAAATTCAGTCATTGGCATCACAAATGAATGACTGAAAATAATGTTTAAAGGAGTCTATCCTCCTTGTCTCCATTAAGGGCAACTCACCGAGTCTATCCCAACTCCAGAACTACCCATGAGATTGGTTGAGGCTTTGTATTTCTGCATCAGCAACTAACTTTTCTTGTAAGACGACATCATCATCAATCAACTTCTCACTCTGTCCAATCCTGATTTCTTAACTCTCCACAGCTGTTAGCCCTGAAAAAAAAAAAAAAAGCTTCATTATATTTCTACATGCAAATCTCCCTCTCAGATCCTGTTTCATAGGGGAATTTAACTAGCAATAGATTACAACAGAACTGGTCGAAATAAACCATCAATCAACTTCTTCCCCCTTTCAATCCTGATTTTTTAACTCCTCACCACTGTTAGCCCCGAAAAAAAAAAAAAAAAAAGCTTCATTATATTTCTACATGCAAATCTCCCTCTCAGATCCTGTTTCATAGGGGAATTTAACTAGCAATAGATTACAACAGAACTGGTCGAAATAAACAGAGGTCCAAATGAAATTTTTTAACTGAATTACTTCCTGAATGGTCAACAAAGAGACTCTCTCTAGTGATCGGTGGAATATGGATAGCCCTTGGAATGGGACAATGTTGGAAATGGACAACTTCCATTGGTGATGAGATAATATACTGCATCAGTGGAAGACAATGCATTGGCATGTATGAAGTATCAGGTGTCTTGAAATGCAGGGAAAATTGCAATTATAATTACAACAGAATCAGCTCTTGCTGGGGACAATTGATACAGTAGACAAAGAATAAAAGACTGAGAATGATTCATTACAATTAAATATAATGTGTGAGTATCCGAGGAAGTCCTGGCAGCGGGTAAGAAGATTTTCATCTTATGAAGTCAGAGTGCAGAAAAAGCTGAGCATCCAGCCCAAGGCTTAGATATATCATTAGCAAACTCTTGAGAAGGCTGAATTTTCACTCCGGATATATCTTCTAAAAAGAGGTCAAGGCACTAATTGGGAAGGAATGGGGAATTGAGATATCAAATGAAGAGCTCATGTTGGAAACAGTCCAAAATTATGAGACTAAAACATGCATTTGACCCTTCTGCAGAAGCAGCCCAGTCCTATCAGTTAAATACTAGAAAACAGAGTTTACCTTGTATGGCAACAGAACCTTATAGAGCAACACGTTCCCCATGCAGGGCTTGCCTCTAGCTCCCCTTCTGACAACTAAAATAAAGCTGGAATAATGGCAAAACATAGCCCTGCTTAAGAGATACTAAATACATTAAAAGAGAAAAGACAGTATCATCCCAATAGGAGCAATAACAAGTCATATTTTCTAAGTGGAAAATATGGTTGAGGTTAGATTCTATGGAATTTGGATGAGGAATAAAACATAAATTTGAATAAGAAAAAAATATTTCAGGAACACACTTTATGGTTGGCCAAGTTAATACTTTGGCCAGTAATCTGAGTGACAATGCTAACTACTTAGTAGGACTGATGATCAAAACACCTGAAAAAAGCAAGTCAAGTATGAACTCCAGAATTGCTATGACCTACAATAGCACAGTTTAAAAGACAGAAAATAACTGTGCAAAAGCAATATACTTTTGGGAACCAGCAGTTAGCGTAATGGCTATGTCGCTGGACTCCCACGTAGTCGACCACGGTTTGCGTCCCGGACCCGGTGGCTTAAAACTCACACCGGGCGCGTGTGCGTGCATGCCCAAGATCCCAAGAGGAGAATGGAGGAGAAGGGATTGCAGTGTGACCACCCCCGCTGGGGGATGATTTCTCTCTGTCCTCTCTATGTCTCTCTCTGTCTGTCTGGCGAGCGCACACACCCTATAGAGAAAATCTCTCCAAAAAAAAAAATCTAAAAAAAAGCAATATACTTTGCAAATCCAATACATTTATAAGAAAATTGTGCCACAAACAAGTCCCTAAAGACATTCCATTTACTAAACCAATTAAAAATGTGATCATGAGGGACCAGCAGATAGCACAATAATTATGTCACTGGACTCCCATGTAATCAACACTAGTTTGAGTTCCGGACCTGGTGACTTAAACTCATATTGGGCCCGTGTATATGTGTGCCCAAAATCCTGAGAGGAGAATGGAGGAGAAGGGATTGTGGCGTAGCCATCCCCCCTGGGGAGTGATTTCTTGCTTTCTGTCTCTCTCTGTCTCTCTAGCAAGCACACATGCCCTATAGCAAAAATCTCTCTAAAAATAAAATGTGATCATGAATAAGATGAGAGTATGGCTGAGAAGCTCAGAGGTCACCTTCTTTATCGATTAATGCGAACAATAGAAAATGTTGATATACACTTTAGTCCATGATAGCAATAAGAGTGACAAAATCCTAATATCTTAGAGGCCTGATGGCAGCATCTAACCATCAGAAGAAATGTGGTGCAATTGTCAGAATGAAGTAGGGGGACTGCATGGGGGAGAGGTGGCTTGTAGAAAAGTACAGAGATAGTTAACAGAACGCTTGGTCCATAGGGACAAAAAGATGATATTGAGCAAGAGGACTGCATATGGATATGTTATATATTGTATATATATATATATATGTTACACATATATGTTCTATAATATATATAATACACACATATGTGTTTATATATAAATTATTTATGATCCCCTTTTCATTTATAAGACCTACCCTTCCTTCTCTAAAAATCCCCTAAAAATGCACTCTGGAGAACTGAAGTAGATGATTGCAAATTTAAGTAAATTATAGATCCAATTATAGCTGTTTTTCCAGATGCAGTATATTGCAAGTTGACGCTATCTGAGATTCATGGAATATAGACATTGATCTAGAAATATAGTTATTTTTCCTCACTCCTATGAGAAAACTGATTAAAAGTTTTTTCCAGGTCAAGTAAAATATGAACAAAGCTTAATCATTAGATTTTGACTTTGAGAATGTTGTTTTCCTGTTCAGTGGAATTGGGGGTGTAATGGGGGAGCCAAATCAGAAACATAAAGCAAATGTCAATCGAGTAAAGCTGAGATAGGCCCAGCAATGCACCTTCTTTGGAGGCTTTTTGTTATACAAGGAGTAGAATAATGACATGAGAGCTATTGAGATTGGAAATGCTGTAAATGTCAGGTTAAGAAAAGCTTTCTTTTCAAGTTTGTTTCTTTTCAAATTTAGAGAACTAGGACATTTTTATGTGCTGTTTGAAATTATCCAGTAAAAAAGGGCAAATGAATAAAGAAGAAGAGAGAGTGAGAGAATAATAAGAACCTTGTCTTTTCAAAAGGTAAATGAGATGGGTTCTTGAGAAGGATGACAACATTACCCTCCTGTTACCACATTAAGAGGAGACAAATCATATGCAAGTTCATGTCTGTTGCACAAGAAAGAGTCTAGGTAGACATTGTGTAAGGCATCATGAATCATTCTACTGCTAGGCATGTAACAGTTTTGTTATTCTTTAATTCCACACTGGAAAAATTTAAACATGTGATATTTATTTTCCTCTTAGAGATTTTACTTGCTTATATCTCTTCTGAATAAACAACAGCATTTACCTACCTACATAGCATACCAAAGCACGCACCTATTGTTCACCAATAAAACTGTTCTATCTTAAAGTCTTAGAAATGCTTAGGGTCCTTTTCCCACTGTCATTTTGTTTTTCTCTTTGTTGTCATGTTTTATTGCTTCCAACAGTTTCTCCACATATTTGAATGTTTGTTCTGCTTGCTTGTGCAATATCCCATTTCATAGTCCCTCTCAGTTTTCATCTATAATAAAGTTGCTATAGAAGACTGTCCCATGCAGGTGATTTGTAATGAGCAAGGCCTTCATATTTGTGCACTATTTCCTGGATTCTCACTGTGTGAAGCCTATCTCTTGCTGTTCAATTTTGTGTAAAACATATTGATGTCAAAGAACAATGTTTTCTGAAGAGTCAGACTGTCAAAGTTGTGAGACTTTCAATCTTAAAGAAGAATGGATAGACAACAATTTGATTGTGTGGCTGAGTAAAAAATATAATCTTAGAGATTTATACTACAACTATACCCCAATACATAAAGACTCTGTGTTGCTTTATATGTGCTTCTTTTAATGTAACTGCACTAGGTTTCAAACATCATAAATCCTCTAAAAGATAATTGATCTCATTTTTATGTACAGTGACAACTGCTTGTTCTTCTCAATGCATTTCTAGTCATTCCTGAGTAATTTAGTGAGAAACTAATTTGGCAAACAAATTAAAAACACACCAATTTCATTTCTAGTGTTATTGCAGACATAAAAGATTTTAAACAGCATATTATATATTTTTACTAATTTTTCACATTTTATGACTATTCAAGAATTTTTAACTAAATGCTGTTTTATTATTCTCTAGTTAATACCTAGTGTTGTTGAAAATGAGAAACTGGTAGACTTTCATTTATTTGGAACTATCACAACTTCTGTGTGATTTGAAAAAAATAGTATCTGGAGACTTTAAGATTTTATTTCTACATTTATAACTAACTAGTAAAAATATTAATAAAATTTCAGAGTAAATTTTGCGATTAAAAAAGACATAATTCTGTAAATGTTTGAGGTTATAGAACTATGTTGATATTAGCTACTTTTTTGGAGGGAACTATGCCAATTATACCTACTAACATCTAACATCAAATAAATTAATTTTATTTGGACAGATTTTCTGTCAAAGTCATGGAATGTGATGAGAAAATGTAGAGTATGAGATAAGTACTCTTGAATGTCAAACTGATATTAATCAGATAAAATGTGACTAGGAAAAGTGCTACAGGAACATGTGGAGATGTGAGGGGACAGGGTCAAGTCACATACTTTCATGACACTGATGGAGGACAGTTTTCATTTAAGGAAGTAACCTGAAAAAAACCATGTAGGAAATAAGAGTGGGGGTCATTACAAACTCTGGGTGCCATTGCAAGGAGGTTTATTTTTAATATGTAAAGAACATGTAAAAAGAAAGGATTGTAAGAAAAATGTCAAGATCACTACTGTTATTTGAAAATGTCTTCTTCGATGTAGTAAATTGGTAAGTAAAGTACCTGTGGAAAAGCCTTGATAAATGCTTATTCAAATGGAAATAGATTTTGGCTTCTAAAATAATATAGATTAACAATAATAATGAAGCAGAAGCAAAAAAAAAAAAAAAACCACATCAGAAATAACTACATCTGAGGAGTCTTCTTCAAGTTTGTGGAAAATATAATTAAAGTACAAGTTTTTGTGGAGTAAGAACTTTGAAATCCATGCATATTTTTCCATAATACACATTTTCCATGACCTTTCTGAAGATCACTTACATATATTATAACCACATACACATCCAAGTGTATACAGTGGTGTCACTATATTTGTTGCGCTAGTAAATATGATTATTATCATTACTTTTTGTTGTTGTTGTTTTAAGGTTTTTGTCGTGAGGTGCCTGTGCTCACCAGAGAGAGACAGTGAGAGAAAAAATGAAAAATTATCCCACAAGGGGGATGATCACTCTATAGTCCATTTTCCTCTATTCTCTTCCTGTGATTTTGGGCACATAGACACGCACCTGGAGTGATTTTCAAGCTGCCAGGTCCTGGACTGGAATCACTGTCGGCCATGTGGAAGTTCAAGTCTAGCACCTTAACCACAATGTCAACTACTGGCCCCAGTAAATACTATTACGTATGCTATCAGTAAATAAATTATTTAAATTTGAAATTTTTAAAATTTATTTTAATTTATAATTAATCATATTTATCTTTTTGGTGTACAACATTACTTTTTACAGCATGAATATGATGCGTATCAATGACGATAAAGATATTATATACATTATCATCAGCAAATAGCTTTTCATTTTTTGTCAGTTAAACATACCTTTTTGTCTTCACCTGTCTCCCTCCTTCCCTCTATTACCCACCCCTGTATTACCCATCCTTATTTTTTGTACTTACCTACCATGGGCCCTCCCTGTTTTTATCCTTTCAGACTTTTAGTTTCTGTGATGTAGCACAGACAATCGGTATATATTGAGTGGAGACATACTAGGTCTGTCTTTCATAATATAACTTGCTTCGATTAGCGTCAAGTCTTTCATAGACGTCCACTTTGCATTTAATGTCAAGGTCTCATTGCTTTTTTATGGCTGAGTAGTATTACACAGACTGCATAGGCCATATTTTTTCAATCCAGTCATTTATTTTTGGACATTTGGGTTGTTCCCATGTCTTAGCAGTTGTAAATAATGCTGCAATAAACATGAATGTGCGAGTGTTTTTCTGACTAAGGTTTTTTCTCAATTCTTAATTTTTAAATGTAATAAGTGGGTTTGTTGTCATATCTGTAGCTTAAGAAAGCATCTATACAGTTTGAAAATGTATCTGTGCAGCATAGACTTTTCTGATAAGCAACAATTTTCTAGATGTTTGAGGGCATTTCACCCACACTTATCACTTATATTTTAAATCCAATTTGTTCCAAACAGACTTCACCCTCATGACATCCACAAAAGCTATTTCCAATTATTGCTCATATTGCTATTGCTATTCTATTGTCTACAATCAAGACATCTTACAGTCCTACAATATTCCGTTCTCTTAATTTGCTGTATGGCTACCAAGAAATCTTGAGTATGTCATTAATTCTTTTTAAATTCCATCTCTTTCACTCTGTGAAATAGAACAGATAAACATAACTAATTTTCTACAACCAGCAATGAAATTCTGCTAATTTAGCTTCCTAATTTCAGTCTCACCACTTCTTCACTCCATCCTCCATTTCGCTATAGCCTATTATCCAAACTGTAGATCATCACATCATTTTTCTACTTACATACTTTCAGTTCTCTCTCATTATCCTCAAAAATAAGATTTCTCAAAATAACCTAATATATCTGAGAGCTCTTAAAGTCTTCAACTTAATATTTTTCCTCTCTTTACCTCTTCTTCCCATACTTGTGTTTATGCAATAATTAGCTAATTGATTGTTACCTTTTTCAACAGCTGTGGTGTTATTTCTCAACTTCAGCACATCCTTTCGCCAAAATCTCCTTTTGTTTCCTTCTTATTCCATCTGACTAAAGGATACTATCCTCCAAGACTCACTCATAAATATATACCCTTCCCAGAATACATCTCAAAACACTTTAGGTTGCATTAAATGTATTTTCTATGTCCTCTGATGGAATCTCAGAGCTACAGGTGGAGCTGTTCAATATCTTATTAAGTAAATCACAATGTAATTTTAAGTATCATTAGACCATTTTCTTCCTCATAATTTATTGACATTTTGTAGACTCCTATCACTTATATCTTTAGCAGTCTACTCTGAATCAATTACAAGGGCACATATATCACCCTTTAAAGTACCTTCAAAATATCTCTTAAAATTCATATGACAGGTATAAAACAGTCCTTATGCCTGAACTCATTCCCGTTTCAACTGTTCTCACTGACATCTTCAGAAAGTGTTTCCTTACAAGGAAAGGTGAGACAGAGTTTAATAATGAAAGAAAATATGCAATTAGATGACAACCTCTTTATTTATTTATTTTTTTCAGTTCACTGGGCACGCAGGCAATCTCTAATTTATATTGTCTCATCTTTGAAAGTGCATCCTTTTTTCTAGAAGAAATGCATTCCATGATAACATTCGTTACATTTATCACTGTTCAATGCATAGCATCTCTTTACATCTACCACCATGCTACCATGAAAAATCCTTAATTATTATATAATGTTTTACATTTGCATAACTTTAAAATACTTACACTATTAATATTTAATTATTAAATCTTTTACATTTGCATAACCTTAGCATACTTACACTATTAATATTTAATTATTAAATAATACAGTGCATTTTAAAATGAAGAATAGAAAGTGAAAGTATTGTTTGTTTCTTTTGAGTCTCATGCCCTGTTTAACATAATTGTATGTTATAAAAATTATTCAGTTAGGATCTTGGCTCATTGAATATTAGCCAATAACCAAATAATCACTTGAAATAAAAAGTTAACTTGCATTATTTTCCCCAGAGAGGATGAACTTATAGGAGTTTTATTAGATATTTTCAGCTATAAGCTAGTTTCATATTAGTTATATGTTACATTATTGGATCTATATCTCTTTAACAATCTGTTTGTTACTCAGGGCACTAGCATTTTAGCCTTCAGAGGCAATAGCAGTGCTGTTTGGATTTCCTGTACTGAATTCTACTGTTCCAACACATTTTTGAAGGACTAATATCCTCATTTTGCAGATATTTCTTTGTTGACAAATCCACATTTTGAAGTCATAGTTTACATAACACATTCATATTTCTATATTTTTGCTTGTCCACAGCAATTATTTTTATTTTTTATGCACTCAAACAGCTTTATCAATGCAGCTTGTAAAATGGATTTTCCCAGCATGAATATACTGTATATTAGTCCAGTTAAAGATATTTTCATACACATTATCATCAACACATAATTTTCTATTTCTGGCCTCAAGCTACAGGGAAGACACCTAAGATGTATGAGGTTTATATTTTCTAGTGAGTATGATTGTTTTAGAAGAACCAAATATTAAAATGGGTTAGTGCATTATATTACAGGATAGATTTTTGTTTTTATACCCAAGTCACTTTTTTGGCAGTAATATAATCATACACATTGATTTATGCCAGTTTTTGTTGCATATGAAGCTCAACTTCAGCTTATTGCTCACTTTAAATGCTTCTATGACGGTAATTAAATAAATAAGGATTTTTAACATCTGAATACCTACAACTTCTGATGACTTTAGTTATTATTTTCAGATCAGTTTAGTGTCTTTTCAAGAAT
Source organism: Tupaia belangeri chinensis (assembly GCF_000334495.1). NCBI lineage: Eukaryota > Metazoa > Chordata > Mammalia > Scandentia > Tupaiidae > Tupaia > Tupaia belangeri. The sequence goes on from NW_006160178.1 coordinate 517,602, forward strand.
GTCAAAGTATAAATTTAAGGCTCTAATCTTCTAACATGTCTCAAAGATAATTAATAAAATAAAAATATATTAAGTACTTAAGATGGCTGCATATTATGTATAAACAATCATAAATTCTGAGGCTTTACATTTTGTTTATCTAAAATGGTAAGCTGAGTCAAAGTATATAAAGCAAAAGGAAGGTATTTGGTCTTACACATGAGAACTACAGTCAACCTGTAGCCACGGGAAACATGTTTCGGTTGCCCCAAGCAAGCTTGCGAAAGTCTTAGAATCCTCAAGCTGGTTTAAAGGTAACATCCCTGGTGGCAGGGAGAGGAATGAGGGAATTATATTGCTTGCTTGGGGACCATTATGCCTGATGACCAAGATCAATAACAAGGGAGGTGTTAGTCCAAGTATGGATAGGCAGTCTCTAGGCAGATGTCCTTTTAGAAGTGGTTCTGGTGTCAGGTTGCACTGGTTTTGGGTGAAGTTATGGTGGGTAGCAGTCCTGTGACCGTTCTTAACCTCAGGCATGCAAGTGTGAGAAAACAACTCCTCCAAGGCCTTCTGCTTGGTTTAGTCAAGGTTGACACAAATGATTCCATTTTTTTGGTTTGTTTTCCAGTTTTGCCCTAGGGCACTTGTGCTAGCCTGAGACAGAGAGACACATAACATACAGAGAGAGAGAAAGAGAGAGAGAGAGAGGGAAATTGAGCAATCTCCTCCTGGGAAGATGATCACAACCCAATCTCTCCTCCTCCATTCTCCATGCAGGCTTTTGGGCATGCAGTCACACACACCTGGCCTACTTTTCAAGCCATCAAATTGGGACTCTAATCACAGAACCAGCCATGTGGTATCTAGAGCCATAACCATCACACCACTTACCATCCCAAATGATTTCATTTTTATTTTGACAAGCTTTCACAATGAGAGAAACTATTTTTGTTTTTCATTATAAATTATAATAAATAAATAAGTTTTTCTGAGTTTCAATACACATCTTGATTTAACCAGATATATATTATTTACTCTCCTCTACTGCTCAGGGAAAATATTTCTTCTTTTAAGAATAAAATATTGAGCTCGAAATATATAAAGACTCAATATTGAGTGTGTGGTTAATAATTTTTACTTACTGATTTAAACATAATTTAACAAGTAGTCTTCAGTAGATTGCCACAGTACACCATGGTACAGGCCTCTTTCCTAAGATATTAGTAAAATAATCTCAAATAAAACCTTTTTCATAAAGTCTTCCCTACTTTCTTCAATAGCAATAGTTATAACCACTGTATTAAGTGACTAAGTGCATATCAGGAAAACACTTGTATACATGTTTTTGATAAATTCATACATCAACTTTGAAGGCCACTTACTTTTATCTTTGTTTGCCAAATACCTTCCAAAGAATTAAATAAAAAAATGAAGGCTAAATAGACCATAAAAGGTTGAGTTTGAATAAGAAATCATAATTCTTTAAAGCAATTTTAGATATATCTGTTTTATTCATCTGTAGCTGTTTTATCTTTACTGTTCTGAACACATTTGGAAACTTTATTTTTTACATTAGCACTCCTTGTAGCAACAAGAAAAGGCTTTGTATAGAGGGTGAGCACTCAGTACATATTTATTGGACAAGTCAAAGCATGTATTTTGCATTAAAGAGTGGGAAGTAAAAACAAAAGAAAATTTAAAAAGTGACAACACATAAATACTCATAATAGGATTTTTTTCATTGTTAATTGAGGTATAGAATATTGATTCTTGTAATATTTTGTTGTTATTGTTTATCTTTGGTTTTTGCTTTTTTTAAAATTTATAAGAACTTAGAGAAGAATTTCTAAAATAAAAAAATTTCACTTCTATATTGTTTTTCTCTAGTTTTTCATTTGATTCATAATATGGGTATAGAAGAATGGTATTATTGATCAATCTCCATTATATACCAACATTATTTGTTCTTAATTTAAATGTTTATATTATCAATCATGTGAGTTCTATTTCATTACACACATATAATATTCTAAACTTACATAGCAATTTTCAGCAAACTTTCATTATACTGCTATGTTAGAGTCAAAATAAGGGCTCTTTTTACCTTGTGAGCACTAATAGGTATTAACTTATGGCTTATGAATTCTTTTGCTATCTCCCACACATTATGAAAACTCCTGTGCTCACTATCATTGGTTTCAATAAATGTTTGTATTCCAGTTTTAATTTATTCAGTGGTTGTGAAATTGTTCAGGAGAATGTTGTTTAGTTTCCATGTGTTTGCATATTTTCAATGGCTCCTTTTGCAGATTATTTTAAATTTAATTCCACTGTGGTTGGAAAAGATGCTGGATACAGCTTCTATACCTTTAAATTTAAAAAGGCTTGTCTTGTGGCCTGTCATGTGGTCCGTCTTAGAAAATGGTCTGTGTGAGGGGAGAAAAGTGTGTATCTTGTGGTTCTTGGATGAAAAGTTCTATCAAGTCTGTCAATTCCATTTGATTTATGGTGTCCTTTAGATCCTGTATCTCTTTGCTTATTTTTTGTCTAGATGATCTGTCCAAAGAAGACAATGGGGATCCCCAATGATTATTGTGTTGCAATTTCTCTCTTACTTTATTTATTTATTTTAATTTGACCAGAGAGAGAGTGAGAGAGAAAGAAAGAGAGAGAGAGAGAAGAAAGAAAGAGTAAGCTGCCAGGTCCAAGACTTGAACCATGGTTGGCCATGTTGGAGTCAAACAATCTTAAGCAATATGCCACCTGCTGGTCCCTCTCTTACTCTGATCTAGCAATCGTTGTTTCATGTATTTGGGTGCTCCAGTGTTGGGTACATAGATATTTATAAGTGTTATATCTTCTTGGTGAATTAGCCCTTTTACTATATATGTCCTTCTTTGTCTCTTATAGTTTTTGTCTTAAGGTCTATTTTGTCTAATATCAATATCATAATTTCAGGCTTTTATACATTTCCATTTGCATGGAATATCTTTGTCTAGCTCTTCACTTTCATTTTATGTATGTCTTTATCCATGAGGTGAATTTCTTAAAAGCAACATAGAGATGACTTTTGTTTTTTTCCATTCAGCCACTCTGTTTTTTAATTGGAGAATTTAATTCACCAATATTCAAAGATATTATCAGTATTTGTGGGCTTATTGTTGTCATTTTGCTAGTCATTTTCATGGTTATTTTTTGCTCTCTTATTTTTGTTTGTCTCTCTTTAATTTTCCTGATATAGAACTCTTTTTAGTGCTTCTTGAAGAGCTAGTCTAATGTTCATGAATTCTTTCAGTATTTGTTTGTCTGAGAATAACTTTATCTGTTCTTCCCATTGGAGGAATAATCTTGCCAAGTATAGTGTTCTTGGTTGAAATTATTTTCCTTTCAATGTTTTGCATATGTCTTCCCATTCTTTCCTTGCTCTCTTGCCACTTTTAGAATCTCATCATTGTCTTTATTTTTGACCAATCTCAGTATCATGTGATGTGGAGAGGATCTTCTTATGTTGGTTCTACTTGGGATCCTTTGTATTTCTTGAATTGGGATGTCTGAATGTTTCTATAGGTTGGATACTTTTCTGTAAGTATGTCATGGAATAGATCTTCTATGCCCTTTTCAGATTCTTCACTTTCTGAAATAGCTATTATTCAGATATTTTGGGCATTTAATGGTATCTAATATTTCCCATATTTTGTTCTGATTTTATTTTTGGTTATTTTGTTTTCATTCTTTTTGGTAGTTTTTATCTAAGTCAGAGATTGTTTCTTTTTCCAGATCAGAGATTCTATCTTCTGTGTAGTCTAATCTGTTATTAATACTTTGAAGGGAGGTTTTTATTTCCTACATTACAGTCTTCTCTAGAAATTCTGTTTGATACTTTTTTATGATGTCTATTTTCTCCTTTAGGTCATGGAATGGTTTTCTCATCTCTTGGACTTGGTTGTCTATTTTCTCTTGCATCTCATTTAATTTTCTCATGAAAATTTTGAATTCTCTTTCTGACATTTCAGTGATTTCCTCTGTGTTTTCCATAGTAGTTGGAAATGAGTTACTGTGTTCCCTTGTTAGGGGAATATTTCCTGGTTTTTTTTTTGTTTTGTTTTGTTTTTTTTTTCAGGGTTGTGGCTCTTCTGCAATTTTAACTATTTGGTAATGTACTCACTTCCAATTAATTCTTTAGAGTAGGTTTTCATAGTTGTATACTTGTGCACTTCCTTTTTTGGAAATTAGTTTTGTGCTTATTTTTCTCTTTTACCTCACTTCCAATTAAATCTTTAGAGTAGGTTTTCGTAGTTGTATACTTGTGCACTTCCTTTTTTTGTAAATTAGTTTTGTGCTTATTTTTCTCTTTTACTGGTTTTTAATGTGGTATTCAGATTTACAAACAGGAATTTCTCCTTTTTTCCAGAGAGGTTTTTTTTGTTTATTTGTTTGTTTTTCTTTTGTGTGCGTGTGTGTGTGTGTTGTTTTGTTTTGTTTTTTGTTTTTTGTTTTTGTTTTTGTAACAGGATGCGTGTGCTTTCTGGAAAGACAAAAAGAGACAAGAGACAGAAAGGGAAAAGGGAGAAATCTCCCACCTAGGGAGTGAATCATCCACCCACCCCAGGGGAGATGGTCATGCCACAATCCCCTCTCCTCTGTTCTCCACTCAGGATTTTGGGCATGTACATACATGCACTCAGCATGAGTTTTAAGCCATCAAGTCTCAGATTCAAATTGTGATCAACTATGTGAGAGTCCAACAACATAATCATTAAGTCATCTGCTGGTCCCAAAGTTTCTTCTTACTTACTGGTTGTCTAATGGAGAGAAAAATTCCTCCAGAGACCCACAGTGTTCAGATATTAGGCTACTATATACCTAGACCTGTCTAGTCACAGTTTGGATTGGGCTTCTAACTCTGAAATTGCAGGATAAAGTTGGAGCGTCAGCTCTGTCTTTAAGGCCCTACGCTGGGCCAAGAGATTCAGGTGGGAAGTGGCTGCTTAGGAGACTTCCTATTTTCTGTCCTTCTAACTTCGAAACTTCAAGATTAAGCCAGAGGGTCTGGGACTAGTCTAGCTCTTCCTTCCAGACCCTAGACTAAAAGGTGGCAAACGGACAAACCTAACAGCTACTTCAGGGGACTGGAAAAACAACAAAGAAACCCTAAATCTACCAGGAGAAAAGAAATAGTAAAGTTACAAGCATAAATAAATGAAATAGAGTAAGAGGTCTATACAGAAAATTTAAAAAATCGAAATCTGGTTTTTGAGAAGATAAACAAAATTGACACATCATTGGATAGACTAATTAAGAACAGAGAAAGGAACCAGATAAATCTCATCAGTAATGAAACAGGCACTATTATAACAGACATAACAGAAATACAAAATATCATCAAAGGATACTACAGGTGGCAATACCAACTAACAAGAAAACCTGGATGAAAGGGACAAGCTTCTGGACACATATAATCTACCAAGGTTGAATCAAGAAGACATAGAAAACCTGAAAACTGTGATATTGAATCAGTGATAAATAACCTCCCAACAAGAAAAGCTCAGGTCCTGATGACTTCATTTCTGTATTCTACAAAACTTTTAAGGAAGTGCTAACCCCTATTCTACTCAAACTATTTCTAAGAAGTGCTAACGCCTATTCTACTCAAACTATTTCTAAAGGTCCAAAAGGAGAAAGGAATTCTTTCTATTCTATTCTATTCTATTCTATTCTATTCTATTCTATTCTATTCTATGAAACTTCCATCATCCTGATCCCCAAAACAGGCAAGGAAATGACAACAACAACAACAAAATAATAAAACTACATACCAGTAGCGCTGATAAATATAGACATAAAAATTCTCAATAAGATACTAGCAAATTATATCCAATGACACATAAAAAAGATTATACACCATGACCAGGTATGCTTTATTCCAGAGATGCCAGGATGGCCCAATATATGAAAAATCATAAATGTATCATATTAAGAGAAGAAGAGATGAAAATAATATGATTTCATAAATTGATGCAGAAAAGTAATTTTATAAAATACAACAACCCTCCACTTAAATCTTAAACAAGCCAAGGCTGCCCACTTTCTCCACTCCTTTTTAATATAGTACTAGAAATCCTAGCTGATGCAATCAGAAAAGAAAATAAATAAAATAGTATTTAAATAGAGGGAAAAAAGTGAAATTATCTCTATTTGCAGATGAAAAACAATAGCACATCAATTTTTATTGCAGCATTATTCACAATTGCTAAGAGATGAAGTCAGTCTAAATGTTCAAGAACAGCTGAATGGATTAAAAAAGTTTAACACAAATACACTATGGCTGAAAGGATTAAAAAAGTTTAACACAAATACACTATGAAATAAGACTCAACCATAAAAAAACAATGATACCCTGGCTTTTGATGAAAAGTGGATGAATGAGACCAGCAGATGGTATAATGGTTACGTTGTTGGACTCAACCACAGTTTTAGTCTCAGACACAGTGTCTTAAAACTCATGCCTGGGGCAAGTGCATGCATGCCTAGGATTTTGAAGGGAGAATGGAGGAAAGGGATTGTGGCATGGCCATTCCCCCTGGGGAGAGAGTAGATGGTTTCTTGCTTTCTGTCTCTCTAGCAAGTTCACATGCCCTATAGCAAAAGTCTATAAAAAAAATAAACTGCATTAATAAGGAAAATTTAATGCTGAGCAAAGTAAACCAGACAATGAAAAAGAGGCATTGTGTGGTGCCTCTCAATATATACATAATACCTGCTTTCTGTGGCATAAACTGGAAGACGGGATGTCAAACACACATGGAGAGCAACTATGAATACTAGAGACAGTGTTGGAGGAGGATGGGAAATGAGGGGTGGGTAGGAGAAAGAGTATCATGGGGAGAAAAAGGAAGTAAAACATTTAGCACACACAAAAAGGGTAAATTGCTTATGATGATGGATATGTTAATATCTTTAACTGTATAAAAATACAGTGTATTCATGCTGGAAAAATTTATTTTGTATGCCGTAAAGATGTACAGCAATGGAATGTAAAAAATAAGAAAATGCTATAAAGGAAGAAAACAAAAGAAAATAAAAAGGATTTTGTTAGACCCTTAAATTTCAGAACATTTCTATTGAGTTCTGAGGATAGACTTTGAACATTTTTCAATGTAAATGGATTATTACAGTTTCTTTTTTCTATTTAGTTAATTCAGACTTTAAAGAATTATAAACACCTGTGAGAGGTCGCTAGGAGCTATCATCAACTTTCCACACTCATGGAATGTGTAAAATAAAAAAGTACAATTTTGGCCCACTGTTGACTCAGTAGAGTAATAAATCCAATCTCATCTGACAAGATAATTTAAATTAATACTAGAGATAATTGTTATAATGGTGGTTTGCAACATTTTTGACCTACCAATAATGGAGCTGTATTTCACATGTTAAAGTTTCTAAGTGAAGTGAAAATTCAGGTTAGTTACTACTTTCACTGATTATAAATGCTATTTTGGTTTGGCATTTTTCATTCTTTCAAATTAAAGCAATGAAAACTAAAAATCAAAGCATTTGCTGTGTTAAAATTACACTGAAGTGTGCATAGTGATTTAAACTCATTGAAAGGCTTTACATTTTATGGGTACTCTACTCTGGAATTTAGAGCACTTCAATAATTTTAAATTACTCTTCACTACACAAAGCAATTTAAATTTATTGGAAATGAAATCTGGAAGAGTTCAAATTTTGGGCAATGTTGTACATATTGCTTCAAAATGACTAAGAGCACTTAAGTGTTTTTATAAGCACTTCATTTAAAGGTGATCGGAGCTGTGTTGTAGAATGATATAGAAATATTTAGAGGTATTGGAGTCACTCCAGTCTCAAGTCTATTTCAAAATATTAAAGTCCTTTGATAAATATACTCATTTGCTATTATGTAACTCTTAAAAAATATATTTTAAGATAATTTTGTGTAAGTCTTATTTTCCAGAATTTTCACATTCATTTCTCTTCCTGATAGAAATTAGTGGAGTTTCAGTGATTTTTAACTTGAAAGATTTAGGCTTAAAGATGAAAAGAATTTCAGATGAATTTTAATTGTATTAATATGGTGCTACCAAATGGCTTTAGTCTATCACATAATATATACCACTGTATGCTACTACAAAAAAATGTATTATTATACAATCAAAACCAGTATCAATACAATATGTATTCCTTACATGTAAGGAAATTATTATTTTTTTCTGAATAATAAATATTTTAAAATATAGCTATTATTTTGCAAGTATGACTGTGTCTGATTAAGAATTGGTAGCCTTGGGACCAGCAGATGGTGTAATGGTTACATTGTTGGACTCCCACATAGTTGATAGCAGCAGTTTGAGTCTTGGACTGGGTGGCTTAAAACTCACACCAGGCGTGTGTGTGTGCATGCCCAATATCCTTAGAGGAGAATAGAGAAGGGATTGCAGCATGGCCACCACTGCCTCCCCCACTCCTGCCCCAGACCAGGTGGGTTAATTGATGGCTTTCTGTCTTTCTGTCTCTCTGTCAAGCTCCATGTCCTACAGTAAAAATCTCTAAAGAAAAAAGAATTCTTAGCCTTAAAAATGAGTAGAATTTTTAAAGAAAGATAAAATTTTCAGGGTGATGGTATTTAAAAAAGTGATTATTAAAGATATGCTATCTTGTTTCTTACAACATTTTAGCAGTCTGTTCTCTTCCTGATACATGTTTATGTACAAAGCAGCATGCTGTGGAACAGCAGTGACTAATCTGTGGTTTTGTCTACAGATTATAGAAAGTGTCATTTAAAAATGGACCTACCTGTGCACAATATCCTTCTGAACCTTAAAGAAAGGGGAATTTTCTTGTTTCACCTTCATGAAGAAGTAGGCCCTTAAGCATTTTGTCAGCATTTCAGGAGTGATGAATAAGCTGACTTGAAGTACTTCATGCATACATTTTAATGATTAGAAAAGACTATAATTCTCTCTAGCCTACCTCAGGTTCAGGAGGAACCTAATTCCTAAAACTAAACCTGCATTATCTGGTAGGCATCTTTATAAATGAATCTAGAAGTGCTGTTCACAGTATTTGCCTCCAGTGACATTCATTCTAATTGAATTGTAAATGAAGCAGTCAGAGTGTAAACCAACCTAAAGCTTTCTTCACTACTAAAAGGCAGAGAAAGTCCTTAAATAGAGCCCCTCTCCTTGCCAGTGACTCTAAAATGACATTGAGAATTGTCCACTCACAGCTATGTTTAATGGGAAAAGCTTCAATTAAAATTGTCTGTCTTCAAGACATTCACTATAGTGTCCTTGCAACAATGTAACAGGAGAGTCAAATTTACATATTCCACGAGTGAAAACACTAATAATGTGATTGGTTTACAAAATAATATGCTTATTAAAATGTGTTAGGCATCCACATGGTAAATGCTTTGCCTGGATATGGAGGACTCAAGTGCCTCTCTTACTTTAGAGAGCCATCGAATTTGATCTCGATTTTAATATTTGGTAGATGGGCTTACTTAACTCTTCCTGAATATGTTAAGTACATAGAACAGTATTAAAAAGAGGAGTTATATTCTGAAATACATATACACCAAAAGTTAGATATGTGACTCAACATCAGCAAATTACGTTGAAAGAAACAAATAAGTGTTTTGGACTTGATTATTGACAAATAGGAGTCAAGATAGAAGAAAAGTGATTGAAACAAAAATACAAAATTAAATATTTATTGTAGTTTTCAGAAGAACCACTATTAACCCTTAACAAAGACTCAGTAAATAATCAATACATGCATAGTTTTAAAGACATTGATATATGAAGACAATCCATTCCTAACAACTGAGGTCCCTTTCTTTGCCAAACTATGGCTGTGTCTGACTAGAATTGGCCCTTGCCTGGTTATTTACACAGCCAAAATTTATTCCACTTCAGCAAAGCCAGAAATTTGAAAGCACAGAGATAATAAATAGAAGGCAATCAACAGGTCAGAGTTAATAAATAGAATTCTATGGAATATAAGCAAAGAAGTATAAAGTAGGAAATATGAGATGGTATTTGACATTAGAGTAGAAAGTACAATATATGAAAGAACCTTCTGCTATAATACAATTAGCTCCTGGAAAAAGTGTAATATTCAGAGTCTAGACAGTAGTTCAGTAGGAAAATGTGATCCTTCTAAAGACTGACGCACATGGGAAGGTTCTGGGTTTGCATCTGGAGACTTCCCTTGTATGATGGGCACACTTGCCATGATCTGAAGCTAGCTGAGGCTGGAGGTGGATTGTGGTATTAAGGTCCTATTGGGGAAGAGGTCCCTCGCTCTCTTTGTTTCTATCTCTCTCTTTTTTTCTCTGCTTTTCTCTCATTCAAAAAATAAATAAACTTTATAAAAATATAACTGTTAAAAATTATTTTGGGGATAATGAGAAATTAAGTACAAAAACATCTGATAAAATTGACATTTTACATTATACCAAATGGTTAAGGGGAAAAAATTAGAGCAGCTAAGGGAAGAAGTGAATATATTTATCTTCAGCTTGTCAGAGTAACCTCTGTACCCACTTCAATTTCAAGGTTATGACAATCCCAATGGCTAGAAAATTTTAAGAAATGGAGTTCTAGGGGCCAGTATGTGGTGTGGCAGTTAAGGCTCTGGATTCCCAGATTGCTGAATGTGATTTGAGTCCTGGACCCAACAGCTTGAAACTCATGCTTTGCAGGTGTGCATGCATGCCCAAAAACCTAAGAGGAGAATGGAGAAAGGATTGCAGTGTGGCCATTCCCCTTGGAGAATGATTTCTCATTTTCTGTCACTCTGTCTCTCCAGTGAACACGTGTGCCCTAAAGCAAAAAAAAAAAAAAAACAAAAACAAACCAAAAATCAAAACAGAAAACAAACAAAAAACCCTCCCAAAACAAACAAAAAAAATGGAGTTTTATCATTGATGTTCTATTAATTTGTTAGATTTGACTATTGATGTACAACCCAGAAGTAGAAGGAAAAACATCTGATGTGTACTCAGGTACATAGATGTATGTTAAAAATATATTGAATGAAGGAAAAAGAACAGTAATAGTATAATATGTCAGTTGAAAGTACTTGTATACAGGATGAAACAATATTTTATGAGTATGTGTTAACAAAGGGATACCCTTAGACACTTTGGACTATGTATTTATGAGAGAAAATAAGCAAGAACATAGGAAAAGGGAGTAAAAAAGAAAAAAAAATAAGAAAAGGATGTTGTGAATAAACGATGATTAAGTGCCAAAGATAGAATTTAAGTGAATATCTTCACTGAAGTTTAAAGCAGAAAACATGCAACACTCCACAATTGAAAGGTTTTAATAAACTTGACTCAAGTGGAAAGAAAATACTTGAAATACAGACAATTCACAGTAATGTGCAGTAATATTCCATTTTAAGCTAATATAAGAAAAGACCACCAAAATGCACCATGGGGCACTCATGAACATGATATAAATGAAAAAGTCTGACCACTGAGAATATTTGCATTTGAAAAATTAAACAGATATTTCCTTTGGGTAAGTGCTAATTGGTAAATCAATTCGTTTACTAGAAGTCTTCAAAACGTTCATACAAAATGCATATTATGAAAAAAACTATGATTTAAAACTTTTTTGACACCAACAAAGTTTATATTTAAATTCTATTTTCCACAAACTTTTTGAAGTATTTTATATTTATGTGTCTGGGTATAAATGTATCTGTGCGTTTGTGTATGTATGTATATATGCATATGTGTGTGTATACACATATACATTTTCACATATATAATTATATACGCATTTATTTTTCTCTTAAAGCCATCTTTCCGATTATCTTATAAGTTGGCATATAAACTCCTAAATAAATACCCCATAATACTTCCAGAATTGATGCCTAAGACATACAAAAGTTATTTGTAGCATAATTTTTTTATGATGAAGGAAGGTGGAGAAAATACCCTCAAATAAGACAATGAATGGATATATGTTTTTATGTAGATCAGTCAAGGAATAAGCCATAGCTACATGTAGCAATATGTATATATCCTTACATTATAAATAACAGAAATAAATTTCAAAGCACTAATTATACCATAATACAGTTTTAGTATAATACACAAATAAACTATATACAATTTAGAGAAGCATACATACATGAGAAATATATCATTTTTTTTGTTTTCTTAATGTATTTATTTATCGTCATAATCTTATTTATATTACATTGAATCACATATAACTTTACAGTGCATTACATTTATTTTTCCAGAAGGAGAAATGCATCTTTTAAAAAGGCAAATGATAAATCCAAAGGTATAATAGTGCTTACCCCTAGTTAGAATATATGTTTTTAAAAGATTGGTTGTGTCCGTAATGAACTTATACAGAATTCTTTTTTGTCTTTATTCTCTAAATAATATAGTATCACATTTTTATACCATTTACATTTCATTAGGTGCTATAGATAATCGAGAGAAAATTCTAAGTGAACAGAAAAATGTGTGTATGTTATATGCAAATATTACACTTTTTATATAAGGGACCTGAATACTCCGTGTATTTGGTATCCCTTGGACGGGGTAGTACTGGAACCAAGTCCATGAATATTCTAAGTGATGTGCATGCTGGAGAGAGACAGAGAGAGAGGGGAAATCACCCCCTCCTGGGGCGTGGGCATGCCACCATCCCTTCTCCATTGTCTCTCAAGATCTTGGACCTGGATGCACATGCGCCTGGTGTGATTCTCAAGCTGCCAGGTAAGGCTGAGAATTAAGAGTCAAGTGGATAGAAATCACAGGTTTCATCTCTTTACAAAACAATGCCATTTTCCTACTAATATCATAGTCAGTGAGGTGAGAGTCCAGTGCCTTAATCATCATGCCATCTGCTGGCCCCTTTCTCCTGAATTTTAAACATTTATCTATGAATACTCTAAGGTAAAAATTAGTGTGAGACTATACAATTCTTACATGCTTGCAAGAACAAATTATTTAGGACTTTTGTCTTTATTAATACTCCCCCAGAGGCATTAAACTGCTTATTTTATTTATTTATTTATTTATTTATTTTTGAGATTCTTTTGCTGTAGGGAGCATGCGCTAACTGGAGAGACAGAGAAACAGACAGACAAAAAGCAAGAAATCATACACACACACACACACACACACACACACACACACACACACACAGTAGGTGGGATGGCATGCCTCAACCTCTTCCCCTCCATTCTCCCCTTTGCATAGCCTTTCTTGAACATTGTAATGAACTCTGAAGCAGAGTAGAGTAATTGAATAGATGATCATTTTAAGTAAATTTAACCTGTCTCTAAATTTCAGAACTTTTTACAGGAAAAACCTTTTTAAGCCTATCATTAATAAAAAAGTGCATGAAAAAAGTGCATCTTTTCTTAGATAGAGCAAAATGAAATGAAAAAAGTGCATCTTTTTTTGGATAGAGCAAAACTTTGGTACTTATGCTTCAAATTGCATTGAAATACATCAATCATTTTATACCATAAAATAAGACAGCAAGTAAAAAGTCATGAATAATTGCCTCTGAAACAAGTATCTTGTAACAAGATTGACAGTATTTTTAGATTATAATAATTATGTCTTTAAGTATATGGTATTTTTAACATTTTTTCTGTTCTACGATGTAAGATCTAAGGAGAGGATCCCTATATCTTAGCTTCTTTTGAGACATTAAATGTGTAGAATATTCTTATTGCCTAACATCACAAATATCTATATTTGTGATATGTATATATAATATTATATCACATTATATATTATATATAATATTATAATGTACATGATATAATAATATTATATATAATATTATAATGAATATATTACATAATATAACTATATTATACTATACATAATAATATATAATAATGTATTTGTGATATGCATATATAATATAGTAATATATTACATAATATAACACACACCCATGTTTTTTTTTTCATGATTGAGAGAGCAGAAGTTAGCTTTGACAGGAAAGACATCTCCATGGTTCAATTCTGCTCCCTAGCCTTCCAGCCAGGATCATGGATTCACCGAGTGGATTTAGATCAACCTGAACTCTCAACTTGTGGCCTCCCATGTGGCATCAGTATTATGCTTTTATGCATCATTTGCTTTACTGCCTACAGCACAGTGGCTGAGCTGTTTGTAATATTTCAAAACATCAAACCCTCTGAAGTGGCAAATTGTAGAATTTGTTAATTTGTAAGGATCAATAATGAAAAGAATAATCTTAACTTTAAAAAAGCAGCATTGGTATAAAGACCATGTAATTAACTGGTTGTTAGCTATGGTTGTTAATTCTTTTTTTCTGATCATTTATTGGTTGGAAAAAATGAAAGATATATTAAAGAATTAATATCTGCTTAAACAGAAGTAATAGATTTCCCCTTTATACAAAACAAAGTCCTTTTGTTACTCATATAATAGGTAACTTAAAGAAGATAATTTATTTTGAAGGTCTACACTTGCCTTTTATTTCATATTTATTATTTCTTTAAAATAACACTGTATGATGAGGGAACCAGCAGTTAGCTTAATGGCTATGTCACTGGACTCCCACGTAGTCAACCTCGGTTCGCGTCCCAGACCCGGTGGCTTAAAACTCATGCCGGGTGCGTGTGCGTGCATGCCCAAGATCCCGAGAGGAGAATGGAGGAGAAGGGATTGCGGCGTGACCATCCCCCCTGGGGGGTGATTTCTCGCTTTCTGTCTCTCTGTCTCTCTCTGTCTGTCTGGCAAGCACACGCACCCTATAGCGAAAACCTCTCCAAAAAAATAAAATAAAATAAAATAAAAAAAAAACACTGTATGATGAAACATTGTTATTAAGCAACTAGCATTCAGAAACATTTAATAGCATGCCTGTCATAAAATAAAGGGAGTTAACATTTGAATCTAGATCTATATTAACATTAAAATAATTACTTCTTGTAGTATTTCATGTTGATTTTCTAAAAGCTAACTTGCTGATCTGTTGAAAAGCTTTGAAGTATATTTCAGATAATGTAATGGGAAGACACAGTACAAAAACTCTCAAAGTTAACTTGGATAAAATCAAATATAACACTGAAAACTCTGACATCTTCAGAAAAGAAAACTATTCTCACACAATGTTAAACATATTATGTGAAGCTCAAGAACACATAAAAAGGAGATGACATGATTCAAGCTCAAGTATTCTTTTGATACTGTCAGTGAAAATCCTAATAAGTGATTAACATAGAGAGAGATATACAAACCTTGTTATAAATAGTAGTGATAAACCTGATTAGATATGGGCATGCCAAATTCTGGACATATTTACTAAACGTGTCCCTGATTAAATCGCCCTGCTATGAGAAATGTCAAATTTACACAATGCAGATATCCATGACAGAACTTTCTTATAAAAGTATTTTCTTACCCTGTTGAGTTGACTTGCCAGGTCAGTAGCTTGCTGTCACCAAGTTCCCATAGATATGTGATCCATAGATTCTCAATTATGATTAATTTACATGACAATCACTGTGCTTGTCATTATCTTAATTATTCTAGCTTTGTGAACCAATGGAACAGAATAGAAACAGAATAAAGAAACCTCAAAACACAGGCACCTGATTTTTGACAAAGGCATTGATCAATCCAGTGGGACGTCGTATCCCTTTAGCAAATGGGGCTGGAAAAATTGGGCATCCATCTGTAGAAAGATAAATCTGAACCTCCATCTCTCACTATTAAGAAAAAAAAATAAAGTGGATCAAAGATCTAAACTTAAAACCTCAAACTACAAAATTACTGGTGGAAAACACTAAAGAAATCTGAGAGATATCATACTAGGCAAAGAAATCTTAAATATGACCTCCCAAGCCTGAGCAATAATCCTCAAAATAGACCAGTGGGATTACATCAGATTAAGAAATCTCTGCACAGCAAAAGACTGAATGGACAACCCTTGGAATGGGAGAATATATATATATATATATTTTTTTTTTTTTAACTATGCCTCATAAAAGGGACGATTAAGCAAAATACACAGGGAACTCATGAAACTTACCTGAAAAAAAAAGATGATCAACTCAATTAAAAGATGGGACAATGAGCTGAACAACTCTCTAAGGAAGACATATGAACCACCAAAAAGTATATAAAAAATGCTCAATGTCCCTCATCATAAGAGAGATACAAACTAATGCTGCAATGATATACCACCTAACACTAACACCAGTCAGAATGGCTAAGATTCAAAAAAAAAAAATGTGAAAATGATATGTGCTGGAGAGACTGTGGTGAAAAGCAAACTCTCCTACTCTGTTGGTGGGAATGTAAATTAGTACAACCACTGTGGAGATCAATATGAAAGTTCCTCAGTGATCTACAAATAGAACTACCACATGATCCAACAATTCCACTCCTGGGTATCTACTCAAATGTTAGGAAAAAAGTCAGAGAAGTGCACGCACATCTATGTTTTTTGTGACATTATTCATAATTTATAGGACAGGGAACCAACCCAAACATCCAGAAACAGATGTATGGGTTGAAAATGTGTGGCACATATACTCTGCAGAATACTATTCAGTCATGAATAAAACAAGATCCTTGCATTTGATAGAAAGTGGACAAATATAGAAAGATTTACTGCTGAGCGAAGTGAGCCAGGCTATGAAGGAGAGATATTGTATGTCTCCACTTAATATGTACAGACTGTCTGCACTCTTCAGTAGAAATTGAAATATTAGAAGGTATAGAAGCATGGAAAATAGTTAAAGAAACTGGAGACAGTATGGAAAAAGGATAAGAGTGGGTGATAATGAGAGGAAAGGAACCAAGAAGAAAAATAGAGAGGGAAGACATTTAAGGGAACACAGAAAAGAGGATTATCTGCTGATGATAACATTCATGATATCTTTAACAACTGGACTGGTGTGAAGTGTATTAATGTTGAGTAATTCATTGGACAAGCTGTAGTGATGTTTAATGATTGAGTGTATAAAATAAATTAGAGTAATAAGAAAATGCTTGATATTTAGTAGATCAATCCCTTACACTATTTCATTTTTCTCATAATACTTCAGATTAATTATGGTTTCTCTAATACTATTATATATAGGGATTTTTCTATTAACCCATAAGTTTTATGTGTAGGAATAGTTATGAGATATTAATAAAGATTATATTGGATTTATAGATATAACTGAATATATTGAAATTATCTTAGTAACCTACCAATTATATAAGTGCTTTATTTCTTAAATAATTGTTAATTTTCTTTAATTTTTTGTAATTTTCTTTATAAAACAATGTCATAGCTTTTATTAAATATATTTATATGTCCTTATAAATGCTTTGCTGTTTTACTATATTGAACTTTTTCAATAAAATTACATTTTCTATTTGATTTTTATGATAAAGTCAAAACATGCTATTTTTTGTGTTGTCTTTTAAACAGCAGAATTACAGCACTCTAAGTGCCAATTTGTTTACCCCTTAGGCTTTCATGAAGAAAAATCATATAATCAATTCACAGATCACACTTTTTCTTTTATTTAGCAATTAAATTATTGGGCTGGACCTGTAGCCTAGTAGTTAAAGGATCTCAATCCCTCATGATAAACTCGGGTTTGAATCATAGTCCAGTAGCTTGAAAACCTTTCAGGTGCTTTTGGGTGCATGCTCAAAATCCCAACAGGATAGAGAGAGGGAGGAAAATAGATTATGGTTTGATTATGCCCAACTAGGGAATGGTTTCTCTCCCTGTCTCTTCCCCAACCCCTGTCTTTGATAAATACATGCACCCTTTGTCAATTAAAACATAATTACAGAGAGACAGGCTCTCTCTGTATCTCTCTGGTCAACTAAAAAAGTAAAATAATAATAATGAATAAAGTTAAATAATTCTTTAAAAAATTATTATTTTAATTATTTTTTTTTCCTTGGGGGCCAGCAAGTGGCATGGTGATTAAAGCACTGGACTCCCACATGAATGACCATGGTTCAAGTCACAGAAATGGCAGCTTGAAAATCAAACCAGGCACATGTGTGCATGCCCTAAGTCTTGAGAGTACGAAGGAGAAGGGAATGCAGCATGGCTAAATCCCTGGGAGTGATTTCTCACTTTCCCTCTCTTATCTTTCTCTATCTCCCTGGCAAGCACTTGTACCCTATGGCAAAAAAGGAAAAATAAATTTATTTTTTCTTAAGATATTATGTGACCTAGCCAGGGATTTTATATATACACAGACATACAAACACACACACACGTGTATGCATACTATATATCATATGTACATTTAATTTATATATTTTTGAATTTTAAAAATTGCACATATTCATTTTCCCTGATAGATCATGTTTTAGGTCATAGAGAACTCTAAAAATCTTCTGTAAAGAAAAATTGTACACAAATAATGAAATTTGTATATTTAAAATCTTATTGTAAAAAGTACTTTTAAAAGCATATTATAAGAAATTATTGTGTACTATTTCATGTTAAGTTACTTGAACTCTCATTATCTTCCTGAATTGGAAGTTACCAAAATTGATTCAAGATAAAACAGGAATAGACAAAATAAGTAATAAAGCAAACTGTATCATTGATATGATTATGTCTGAATTTTCAGAAGCTCTAAAACCAGAATTTAATAGTGTTATACTGATCTTCCAATAAGTAGAAGTAACAGAGAAATTTGTTTTAAAGTGAGAGCAGTACCAATACACTCAAAGGTCTGTAAATACACACTCACACATGTGAAAAGTAAAGATTTAATCTTCCAGGGAAATTCTATGTAATTATCAGCAAGACAATTCTATAAAATGGTAGTGATGTATATTATCAAATAGAGTTTATGCCAAAAATAAAATTACTAATAAATATTGCCTGAGAATGGGACAGCTTCATTTTTACTTTAAAATAAGCTATCTTTTTATTTTATTTTATTTTTGGTATAGGGCACATGTACCCACTGGAGAAAGCCACAGACATGGAAAAGAAGGAGCAAAACAGAGAAAGTAAGAGAGAAAAATAAAGTAAGAAAGCATTCCTCAGGGACAATGGCCATGCTACAATCCTTTCTTCTTCATTCTTCTCTAGAGATTTTGGGCACATAGGTACACACACACACACACACACACACACACACACACACTTGCCATGTTTTTCAATCTAATGGGTCTAGGACTGCACAAGTGGCCATGTGAGATCCAACTGTTTTTAACTACCATACCACCAATTGTTCTCTGTATTGTTCGTTTAAAACCATGAAAAAAAAATCAACATCTCAATGCTAAACTTTATTAGACAATTTTGTAAGTTTGTTATCTGCTTAATTACCAATTGGTCAATCATGGTAATTCATATTGTGTGTGATAATGAAATCAAGGATATTGTCATATATTCAACAAAGGACATTATATTATATTCATTTTGCTAGTTTTTTTTTAGGTGTATATTAGATTAACATCACGTTTTTTTACTCTGTGTACTACACTGTTTGATAGCCTGTTTTAGCTTCTCTAATCACATACTGTTTTTATGTAAGGAATTCTAAAACTGTATCTTCCTTCCAAATTTTATAGTACTTTAACATAATTAAAAGCAAAAGTTCTACTCAAAATTCTTTTAGAATATATTAAGAAAAAAAAACATTTAAGTAAAACAAATAGTAAGGGAAGTAGAACACAAAACTCAGCACATGCAGACTCATACACATACACAGATCGGCAGCAACAGATGAAGCTCTAGATAATAGAATAGTATTGTTTTCTATGAGGTCACCTCATGAATGACCTTCAGAGAATACTAGGGTCAAGCAATGACTTAGATTAGTCCATGATTTATGAAGCACAGCTTTCTGGACAATGTTATATATTGTATAAAAATTACTTTATGTTTAAAATGGAGACATCCCATAACTTAAAATTCCTCCCCATTGGAAGAGATGAGTTCATGAACCATATTTACAGACTACACTCACATCCTGCACTGTTTGGGGGTGGGAAGTTCATATCCACGATGGGAAAGAAGAAACTGAGAAACAGCCATAGATGATCTGAAATACTTTTAATGCATGTGTGCATGATTTCACCATCTGGTCCTGTGTGATAGTGCATGAAGTTCACATGTATGTAATACATAGTTCACTATGTAGTTCACATGCTTTTCCTCTATGTTACTGTTTTTATTGTGCTATTTTACCAACATCTATTGATATTTAATTTCTAAGTTATTAGCCCAACTTTTAAGTAACTATTAGGCTACAAAATCCATCTTAGTGTTCTCAGATTCAATACTGTACAATTTTCTAGAATTTTAATATGATACCTTTACTGTATTCATGTATTACTTCCAGAAATTTTTTCATGGAACACTATTGGATCTTCTATGTATACAAATACCTATTACACATATTTATATAATTTTCTAGAAAAATTATCCATTTGTTTGCATATTAATCAGTTAATTAAGATTTTATGCTTTTAACTCCAAAATAGAGATCACTTTTATTTTGTTTCTTTTGTTTACTATAGTACCTGATATACTATGGTTGTTGTACATCTTTGTGGATTACAGTATGATTTTTAAAAAGGTAATACATATTGTGTGTGATGATTAAATCAATGATATTGTCATATATTTAACAAAGAACATTATATCATATTCATTCTGCTAGGTTTTTTTTCTAGATTTATATTAGATTAATATCTCATTTTTTATTCTGTGTAGTACACTGTTTGATAGCCTGCTTTCCCTAGAGTCTATTTATCACTTTTCCCCAAGCACTGTCCCAAATGTTTCCTGCACCCATGCCTCTTATTCCATGCTGTCTCTGGTATCTAACATTGCTCTCTCTATTTTTATGTCATAGTGTCTTTCAGTTTCTGCCATAGAGTACAGATATTTGGTTTATTTTAGCATATCTTTATCTTTAACATCCTGGCTTACTCCACTTAGAATTATGTCTTCTGGATTTAACCCCTTGTGTCAAGTGACAGAATGACATTATTCTTCATGGCTGACTAGTATTCCATCATGTATATGAGCCACATTTTTAAAATCCATTCATTAATTGTTCAACACTTTATTTCTGTTGTCACTCAATTTTGTGGAGTGTATTTTCTTTGTCTTTGCGTGCTGTTAAGTGAGGTTTTATTTTAGTTTTCAAATTGAGCTTCAAATTAGTGAAATATGAAAAATTACAAAAAAGAGGTAGCTGAATAGATACAAATAATCTTTATCGAGATCTTTGTCAGATCCTTAGATGATATCAGACTTAATTTCAGCCTTATGTGGGCTTCTGTACTTCCTATTTGCTTCAGTCTTGGGATATAACATCTTAGAAGACCCAGCTAAACTCCCAGGTGCTTAGCAGGGCATCTCTTTTTGTCCATACCTGAGTTTCAATTTTTATGTCACCAGTATAGTGAGGTGCCAGTATCTTTGCTAATCTTTTTTGTTTCACTCACTAATTTTGTTGTAGTATCCAGTCCTCTTGTTCCTCAACTTTTACTTTACCCTACTTTCTTGGTTTCTGAAATTTTGGCCACCTTGATGGTATCAAAGGTTTCAAATTGCTTTATATTTATTTTTAATTTTTAAAAAATTATCCAGCTTTTGTAGTTGTCCTTAGTGAAAGTGTTGGTCTGACAAATCTTATTCATAATAGCTGTTAGTGGAAGAGTAGTTTGTGGTTTTTAGTCAACTCTTTCATTTAATCTTTGTAAGTTAAGGGTACTATTTTTTTTCTTTTTTTTTCTTCACCTTTAGTATTTTTGCCACTCTAAAAAGTTCCCTTGTATTCCCTTCCATAAATTCCTGTCTTCGAGAAGCAAACACTATTTTTTCCTTTTCTTTAAAGTATCAATATGTAACTATGTCCCATAATGTGACTATTACATTTTTTTTCTTCTGAGGTAATGACTGTTAAAAACAAAAATCTGAAAACAAAAGTGAAGCTAAATGAAAACCTCTAACTTGTGTTTGATTTTCACAGAGTAAAGTTGTTCAGGGATAATGAAAATATATTCAACAAAATACAATGGAAAGTTATAATTAAAAACAAACTTTCTAAAATCAAGGAAAAATATATTTCTATGAGAGCGATTACTAATCCTCAAAATGATTTGTTCTCTTCTCTTCCCTTGGGGACACAGTTTAATTGGCTTTCCCATCCCTGTTGATGTTAAGTAGAACAAGGTCAGTGAAATTTAGCCAAAGGAATGTGAACAGATTGATATTTGCCTTCTGTAGAAATGTTCATAAAATGTCACTCACATATATTTTTCATTGTTATTCATTTACATGAGAAGCAACCTGGAGTTCAAGTAGTGACAATAGTGGCAACACCGTAAAGGGTGTGGATCTTGTGCTTCTGCTTGGAAAAGAACCATTTGACCTGCATTAGAACATATCAAGAACAAGAAATAAACCTTCTGGGTTAAGTAGTAAGATTTGGAAATGCTTTCTTTTAACAGTTTAGTGTCACTATTAACCTTTTTTTATAGCTGAAGACTGAATATTTTGTGAACTTACATAGATGTTAATACTATTCTCTGTTTATTCAGAATTGTTACATAGTCTCTAAACATTAATGCAGAGTTAACCTTTCTGAGCAAAATAGCATGTGACAAAATAATCAAATCCATAAATATTATTAAACTTGAATGTGAATGAAATGCCGACTATATTATAAATGTTGTTCAAAACACTAGGGATTTAACATGAAAAATATAAATTTCTGTTAATCCACAAATTAAATATTAGTTGAAGAAATACTATTTTACTTGAATACATAGAACTAAAATTAACTTTGAGAAACATAAATATTGGAAAATACATGAGGGAAATAAAAAATTTATCAGCAATCTATTTAAATGAAGTATTTAAATGTTATTTATGTCTAGTTATCTAATTCAAAATGGTTAAATAGTATACAAATATTTTCTTAGCAATATGAATTCTAACATTTTATTTTTTTAAAAAATAAATGTCCTAAGTCTTCTTTTGGTCATTTTGCAGCATGAAAAGACATTAAAAATATGCTGAGATGATATGACTATTATTTTTGTGATCACCACATCATCGTCTAAACTCAAGTACCACTTTTCTTTCATTTGTTTCTTGAGAATGTTTTCAGCTGTATTATAAAAATTGAGATTCAGACTCTAATCAAGGGAGTATAATAAAAGATATGAGTCTCTTTCCATTATAAAGCTGTAATTTCATCTCTAGTTAGCTAGAACTTATGAGTTTTCTGGTGAAATACTCGTTTTTCAAGGTCAATTTTCCCAAATTTGACTTTTATATTCATAGTTTCTATAAATTTTATAAATTCAAATTATTAAAAGAATTTTACAAGCTGTAGCAATGTACAGTGAGTGAATATATAAAATAAATTAATAAAAAATTATATATACTGAAAGGAAACTGAACAAAAAGACTATAATTTAATACTATCCTATTCAATCATCAATATGCAAACATTCTGAAGGGGTATTTTTACTTTTCTTATGAAGGACTTTCTTATTGTGTTACTAACCAATGTAGATTTTCTTAAGACAAATAATGTTAATAGCTACTTTCTACGTTTTTCTTCAAGTGAAATGCAGCAAAAGTGAAACAACAACAAAGAAGATAAATAAAACAAAAATGATCCCTATGCAGA
Organism: Tupaia belangeri chinensis; assembly: GCF_000334495.1. Lineage (NCBI taxonomy): Eukaryota > Metazoa > Chordata > Mammalia > Scandentia > Tupaiidae > Tupaia > Tupaia belangeri. The sequence continues at coordinate 541,272 of NW_006160178.1, forward strand.
GAGAACTAATTTCAGAAAGATATTTGCTGTGTAGTAGTCAAGTGATTTGTTAGTTGACATATCATCTTGAGCCAACTTTGGCATTGAATTGAGCAAGTCAGTGGTAACAGTGATCTGCTTTCTAGGGTGACTCAGACAATGACTATACAAGTCACTTCTTCAAGGGTTGGGCAACCTATACAAAAAGACAGTGTTCTAGAATTCTCCTTGAGACTGGTAGAGAAGATCAAGTCTGCCCAATGCTTATTTCATTCACATTGTTCTTTCCTAATTCTTGCACTTCTAACATTCAGCAAATTCCTCCTGTAAGAAAAAGCCAACAAACAACATGTCCTGAATTAGGAAAAAGAACAATGTAAAAAATAAAATTTATTTCACAGTTTCATTTCATAGATTTGTGTTTAAAAGATTATTTTTTCTTATTGTTATATTCTAGCAATATATGAGATTGGAAAAACTTGACTATAAGTAGTAGTTATGTTTGTATCAATTTCAAAATCTCTTTTTGAAAGAATAATTTATTTAACCTTTTTTTACTATTATTATTTATTTTTTTAACTAGCTATAGGCCATGTGTGCTCACCAAAGAGAGACAGAGAGAGAGAGGGGGAAAGTGAGAAAGCAAATCATCAACTCTGGGATTAAAAACGTGATCAGAGTATGAGTGTCCAGCACTCCAAACACCATACCCCCTACTATTCTGAATTTCAATATCTCTGAGCAAATTAAAACAATATCAAAATTCTTAATGCTTTTTGACTCTTAGTTTTTCACCTACAATGTTGAAGTGTTTTTTCTTTGTTTATTTATTTATTTATTTTTTAATGTTCCTTGTTTGTAACATTGTAAAAGAGGCCTGACACTTGTCAACTACAATCTATGCAAAATGATGTTAAAAAAATGCTATGGAAGACCAGCAGATGGCATAATAGTTATGTCACTGGACTCTTACATAGTCAACAGAAGTTCAAGTCCCAGAACCAGTGGCTTGAAACTCAACACCAGGCAAGGTTGTGTACATGCCCAAGATCCCAAGAGGAGAATGGAGGGGAAGGGACTGTGGTGTGACCATTCCTCCTGGGGGTTAATTTATCACTTTCTGACTCTATGTCTCTCCAGCAAATGCAAAAACCTATAGCAAAAATCTCTCTCTCAAAAAAAAAAGAGATTACTGTGAATTTACATCTAAATTAAATGCTTAGGAATGGAGAAGATATGCCTAAGTAAGACTAGAGGATATTGATGATATGAAAAATAGATTAAAAAATAGAGATAAAAGAAGTATTTTAATTGAACTATTTTGAAAAAGTTTGTCCCTGGGACCAGCAGTTAGCGTAATGGCTAACTGAAAGTCGCTGAACTCCCATGTAGTAGACTGCAGTTTGAGTCCCTGACCCAGAGGCTTAAACTGATGCAGGGCGCTTGTGCGTGCATGTCAAAGATCCTGAGAGAAGAATAGAGGAGAAAGGATTGCGGTGTAGCCATCCCTCCTGGGAGGTGATTTCCCGCTTTCTATCTCTCTGTCTCTCTGTCTTCCTGGAGGGCGCACACACCCTAGAGCTAAAACCTCTCCAAAAAAAGAAAAAAAGTTTGTCTCATAACACAATGTCTCAATCTTAATCATAAGACAAAACCAATATTACTTATTAATCAGTGTCTTATTGTATATTTGTGTTGTTGTAACACAATACACTAGAATGGGTAATGTATAAAGGAAAAAAACATCAAAAAGGAGTCTTAGAACTAGTCTAAAACACAGTTATCTTAAGTCTAAGTCTGAGAACATGCTTCTATAGAGTTATAGCGATAATGTATGGATTTCCTCACACTTTCCAACTAGTGCCTTCTAGTGTATTTGTCACATTAGATATCAATTTTGGAAGAATTCTAGGAATATCAGAGAATTCTAGGACTATCAGATTCAGTAGTAGCTGCATTGGAAATAGAATTATGTCAGTTGATCCTACATCCTATTTTGCTATACTACTGTAAAATTTCAGTAGCAGTGAAATAGACTCCACAAATTATTATTGATTCTCTTGTCTAGCTGTTGTCATGACAATAAACAATAGCTACAATTGTATTCTCATTAGAAACCACATAGCAAAGCTCCTCATGTTACACTACAGGAGCAACAGATCACTCCACTTACATGTGAAGCCTGACGAGAGGGATGTGATCAATATGAGCTCTACATCTTGTTTGTATACCACTGGACATGAACTAGAAAACTAGCCAAACTATTTGTCTGCCCATATGACCTGGCACACATTAGCAGGTTGCTACGTTCATCTTGCACCATCTTCAATGAATTGTCATTCTATTCCCTTCTGCTCTCCACTCCAAACATAAATGTATTACCCTAATAGTTACATAAAAGTATACAAACTGGTCTGTACAAAATGATGCTATTCGACAGCAGCGAGAGTACAATGAATGCAGTAAGCTTCCATAGAATATAAATTCTCAAGCAAAAATACTTTTAACAAGATCATTCATATTTTTTCCCATTTCTAAACACAAATAATTACAAAAAGGACAACTGCTCTCAATAATTATTACATTTTTCTATACTTCTGTTTGCCAAAGTAATTTTAAGTACAGTCTATTTCAAGATGCATATTACTATTTTTTAAGTAAATGCAAAAAATCATTTCTATAATTTAATGAAATACATGTTGAACTTACCTGATACAATAATAAGCCAAGTCAAGGAGCTTATTTTGCAAAATTAATTATATCTTTATTACCTTAAGTTAGATATTTGCTCCACTGATCTCTCTGACTACTATGGGTCTTAAAATTTCATCTCTGACCAAGAAAACATTTCAGATATCTCTCTTAACAGACATTGTTTTGGAGTGAGCTGTTCATGATCACATTTACCCTGTCAGTAAAAGCAAATAGATGTTTTGGGAGAGAATAATTCTGTGCTGAAAACAGTGAGTGGCAGTGCTGTTACTGAAAATAAAGTAATGTGAAATCAGATTTGACTTCTGTGCGAATGGTATTTCCATATTTATATCACAATATTGTTTTATTTTTCTTGAGCCAGTTTAAAGTATTTTGGATCTCATTATAAAGAAACTTTCTTATTTTTTAATACTTTCATATCTTCCCAAAAAATGTAAATTCAATTAGAGTATGCATTTTAAAATGGTAATTTGGTATTAAAAGTAGGATATGTATTTCACTAATAGTAAGTGTCCAAATATCATGTTATTTGAATTACTATATACAATAAAAAAATTAGCAACAATTATAATTTAAGAGATATTTAATATGATAAAATAAAATGTCTACTTTCTTACTTTAGGTTTAATATCTTTCTGTTATCTGCTTCCAAACTACCTCTAATTATTAATTAAGCATGCATATTTTTCCTTCATGATAGTTTAAATTAGTCTAAGTCGTGTTTCTATATCATCTTCATTTTTCTGCCTCATTAAAGAAAACAGTAATGATTATGCTATCTTAATGTTTTTAAAAGCTAGTTAAATGTTTTACTTAAGGTATTTCAAATAATGAAATATATAAAATTTTGTCTCTCTCATCTAATAAGCTTACCATATGCTTCTAAAAGAGAAAAGAGGCAGGTAAAAGAAAGTAATTAAAAATTTCCATACATCTAAGTCTGATACAAAAACAAAGTCTTTCTAAATTAATACAATAATTTACTTGTTACAGATATCATTTGATGGGAAACATTTAAATAAGGTGAAAAATGGAAATGAATAGATTTTTTATAAAACTTTATAGAGCAAATAATTTATCTACTGGGATAAAAATGATAGTTCTATCTTTCCTGAAGACAATTTTTTTTCTTAATTATTTACTTGCTAAATTTATGTGTTAAATATTTATTCTTTAGATGCAGGAGATTAATAATTTGCCTACAGTATATCTTGATGACTCTGCTGAGGTAAGCATGAAATAGTCATTTATTTTTTTGAACTCAAAAATGCGATTGCTCCCTGAACTGATAAATTAATTCTTCTTAGTGGATTGGTGTAAATTATTTCTAATTGTGTGTATCTATTGAATTATAAGGCAATAATTCAAGGAAAATAGTCAAATTAAAATGGCTTATTATATATTCCATAGACATTTTCAGAATTTATGGTTTGGAATATGTCATAGTTCATTTTCTGTTGCTATAACAGGGTACTACAGACTGGGTAATTTATTTTTAATAAATAACTATTTAGTTCATGCCTCTAGAGATTAAAACCAAAAGTATGGTTCCAGCCTCTGATGAGGACTTTTCCCTGGCTAAAGGTAGAAACAGGACATGAGAGAGAGGAAATAGGGCTGAATTCATAGCTCTCTGTGTGTGCATGCATTTAAAAAGAAAAACATATTAAGCACTTATTTTTAGCCTCTGATCTTATCCTAGAGTGAAAGAAAGATTACTTCTCTTTCCCATTTTCAGACATGACAAATATTGAAAGATTGCTTGAGAAAAATACCACTCCCCCTGTCATGATATGAAATGGTCACTGACAGCATTCTCTGATCTAGAAAAGCCTTGCTGAGAATTACATGTCCTGCCTTACAATTAATATAAATAATTATCATTCACACTTGAAGAATACAGCAACTGGTATATTAGTAAACTAACAAAAACTGAAGCCTTACAATACCTTGTCCAGTGAAATAAGATCAAGTTTCTCTGCTGGAAAATTACAGCCTAATCAGAAAGTTTCAGTGTAAGGCAAAAAAAGGTAAGACAAAATTAAAGTCATTTTCTCAGGCGGAACAAACTGGAATCCTCTATTCTGTATGATCAAGAAACTTCACACACAACATATTAATAAAGAATGTTAGCTTGAAATTAAGACTGCTGTCAGTGCTCCAAGATGGCTGACTTTGGGATTATCTTTCACAGAGAAAGGGAACAAATTGAAGACTGAGGAAGATATTACAAGAGGGCAAAGTTGAAAAATTGTTTCTCAGGGATTTATGGGATTCACATTGGTTAACAATTTTAGCATAGTTTTATAGTGTACCATGGCTTCAAGGTGGAGTTTACAAGAATATAATATTTTGTGCCATAGCCCAGAATACTGGAATCAACTCTTTGACTCCCTACCATTCAACAGTCATGGCTACAAGTGTACATTTCTCTCAAGACCTGATAAATATAAAATGCTTTAATTGACTTATTTCTGTTCTCAAGGAAAATTGAATGGTAAGGAGATATCTGATCATTCACTTTAGAGACTTATTAGAGGCCTTTTATGTCTGAGGCATAGTTCAAAGCACAGAGAAAGAATGTTGAACAATATACACGTGTTTCCCTTTCTCTCTAAACTGACAATCAAGCTGAGGAAACAGACAACAGTCAAAATACGAAATGCATAATATTGTGGTCTTTAGACCTATACAAAAACTAAAAACATGACTATGGTCACTGTATGGCCAAGGAAGTCTTTTGCAGGGTAGTGATATTTATCAAAGACCTATGTAACCAAAAGCAGTTATTTATGAAAATATTTGAGAAACTAACATTCCCAGAATAAGGTACAGTTGAATTACCTTACTAGAGCCCACAGAAGATGTAGTTAGACTTTTCTGAAGTAGAAAAAAACAATTATGTATGCTGGAATACAGTACTGAGTGTGAGAACAAGGGGAAGAGAAGCTAAGTTTGGAAAAATAGACAAAAAATGAATGAAGTGCATCCTTTGTTGGCAGGAGACATTCCTTCCTTCTTTCCTTCCTTTTTTTTTTTTTTTTTCATGACAGAGAGTATGTACAAAAACATTAAAGAGAGAGAGAAAAAAAGAGAGAGAAGCACCCTTGACAATTTCTCATCACACCATGATTCCATTTTCCCCTCAGCCCTTCATCTTGTCAGAATCTTGGACACACATGCATGCACCCCACATGTTTCCATTTGACCATGGAGTCCTAACCCATATTGAGCTTCATGGCTTCCAGCATTGTAATTCAGTTTGCTGCTGACTGTACCACCATGCTAGACTTCTCTCTCTCCTGCTCTCTCTTTAATTTTTCTATCTCTTTTTAAGGTTTGCAACATGATTTGTTGAGATGTATATACATAGTGAAGTAATTATTACACTCAAGAAAATTAACATGTCCATCACTCTCCATAGTTACATATGGTGAGTATTAAAGCATCTAAAAATCTACTCCCATAGGAAATTTTGGTGCATAATATAATATGATTAATTATAGACCTCAGGTTGTATATTAGCTCTACAGACTTAGTTATCCTGCAAACGTGCAACTTTGCACTCTTTGACCTGCTTCCCCCATACCATTTTTTCCCTTTCTTGCCCTTGGAACCCACAGTATTATACTCTATTTCTATGTATTTTTTCTTATATTTCACATGTAAGTGAGATCATGTAATATTTTTCTTTCTATGTCTAGTTGTTTTCTATTTGTGTTTTCTAATTGTGTTTACTTGATGGCCCTATTCAGAAATTAGTTGATCCTGGGTACTTAAGTTTACTTGCGGGCTATCTATTCTATTCTATTTTATTGGCCTATGTAATTTTTCTTCTTTCCTTTTTTTTAGAATTTTTCTTCTTCTTCTATGTCTTCCAGATTTATTCATGTTGTCACAAAAGTCAATATCTACTTCTTTAAGGCTGAAGAGTACTACATATATACAGATACAGATTCACACATATATATGGATATGTGGAACACATACAAACATAACAAATTCTTTTTTTGTTTATCCTTTCATAGACACTTAAGTTGATTAAGTGGCTTGGCTATTGTGAATAATGCTGCATTGAAAATAGGAGTACAGATATTTCTTCAAAATACTAATACTATTACCTTTAGATATACAGAGGAACTTCAAAGAGTTGTGGAAGAATAGAAGCACAAAAGTAAAGCACAAGTTTATTTTGGTGCCAAAAAATTGAAGTCCGAGCATGGTTTTTGCATAACAAAAATATTTTTTAAGGTGCCTCATATTTAAGAGACTATTGTTTTCTAATTGTGTTTACTTGATGGCCCTATTCAGAAATTAGTTGATCCTGGGTACTTAAGTTTACTTGCGGGCTATCTATTCTATTCTATTTTATTGGCCTATGTAATTTTTCTTCTTTCCTTTTTTTTAGAATTTTTCTTCTTCTTCTTTTTTTTTTTTTTTTTTCTATAGCAGGTCCCCTGCTCTTGACACAGAGATAGAGGTAGAAAGAGAGAGAGAGAGAGAGAATCACAGAGAGAGTAAGAAATCACCTCTCAGAAAGATGGCCAAGCCAGAGTCCCTTTTCCTCCATTTTTGTCTCAGGATCTTGGGCACACACACACACACACACACACACACACACACACACGATTCTTAAGCTGCAGGGTCTGGAACACAAACCCAGTAGTTGGCCATGAGGAATCCAGCGCCTTAAACTTCATGTCAACTTCTGGCTCAGTGACTACTTTTTTTTATGACAGTATTATATGATTTTGATTATTATAGCTTTTTACTATAGTTTGAAAAAGGAAGGGTGATGCCTCCAACTTTGTGTTTCCTTCTCAAGATTCCTTAATCTGCTTGCAGTCTCTCATGGTTCCATACATATTTTAGGCTTGTTTTTTCTATTTCTGTTAAAAAAAAAAAAAAAAAAAAAAACTAGGGATTTCATAGGAACTGTGCTAAATCTATCCATTGCTTTTGGTAGCATGGGAATTTTTTGATAATGCTTCTTTTGTAATCTATGAACATGGAAAAAAATCTGCCAGGTTCCAGACTCGGCGAGGGTGGTTTGACTCATTAGAGGCGACAGTGGAAAAGAAGACTAAGGCCTCGGTGTCTTTTTCATGCACATCCTTAGCCAGACACCCCTAGAGATTGCTCTCTGAGGAGTGACAACCATTAATAATTAGAACACGTAGCCCCTCACCCATTTACTTGCATGTAACACATTTTTCAATAAAAAGGCACAATGATTCCTAGCAGTTGTCACTCCTCAGAGAGCAATCTCTGGGGGTGTCCGGCTAAGGATGTGCATGAAAAAGGCACCGAGGTCTTAGTCGTCTTCTTTTCCAGCGTCACCTCCAACAAGTCAACCACCCCTGCCGAGGCTGGATCCTGGCAAAAATCTAATTTATTTATTCCCTACTCAATTTCTTTTATAAATATTTTATAGTTATCAATACAGATATTTCACTTCCTTGGTAATATTTATTCTTAAGTATTTTATTATTCTTGGTGCTACCATAAATTATACTATTTGGCTAATTTCTTTTTTTAATAGATCGTTATTGATGTAAATAATTGTGGCTTATTTCTTTTAAGTTGATTTTTGTATCCTACTACTTTATTGAATTTCCTTGTTATTTCTAGTTTTTCTTTTTTCTTAATCATTTACTTATTTTTACACTTTCCAAACATTTACTTTACATAGCAAAAAAAAAATTTGCTCACGCCCTATAGTTCTTGAGAGTTAATAAACAACTTTCAAAATTGCAAAACACTGAATTTTAAAGATAATGTTTGAAGTATTTTTTATAATTTTGTTTGTGACTCTACAGCAGAGGCAGTATAGTTCTAAATATTATTGAGAAAATATTTACATACAAATATTTACTCATACTGTTGAAAAGCAAACACTTAGCACATAATTCACACATAAACCTTCTCAATTCAGTCCTGCCTACCAAGTATTCTGTGATATACCAGCAGCTAGCAAAGATCTGTCTCTTTGTCTTCCATCAAAGTCTTTCTCAAAATACTCATCTAGTTGTGGTTGCTCTTTTGCAATCTCTACTGACTACAATGCTGGGCTGGAAAAGTTCTGGATATTTCATGGTACCAATTATTTCATTTAGTTTCTCTAATCCTCTCTGCCAGGCAGAACTGTTTATGGTGCCAGGCCACCTTTCCAAGAGCTTCTGGTGGCATACTTGAGATCTACCTTGGTTCTTCAAATGTGAAATTCCAGTCAAAGCCCTGTCCAATAACAAGCTTTTCTAATTTCTGATTCAAGGAAATAGGTATTATTGAACTTATATAAATAACTATTCTGCCACAAAATAAGAATATTCCCAAATATTTTCCAATTCCAGAAGAGTCAGAAAGGGAGAAGAGTTTGTTTCCATTTAAAGAAAAAAACAAACAAACATACAAAAAAACAAGAAGAAAACACATTTTAACAAATTGCTAAACATATCAGCAGCTCAAAAGCACACAAAATCCTTAAACTGGGAAAACAAAGCATAGTAAAGGAATAGACAGTAATGTTTTCCTCCAGTGTCATAAAATTCTATTTCACCAGTTCAGTCATAAGTAATTAATCTTTCTTCTGTTGAATTTTCAGTGTTTCTGTGGCCCAATCTTTCTGTTTAAATCCTGGAAGTTGACATTCAACGTTATTATTGACATTTCTTATCCCTAGCATTAAGTTGGTCATTTTCTTGGTTGCTTTTTTGTTCCCTTCTTTCTGTATGTGTGTCTTTAGTTTTCCTGGTAAAGCACTCTTTTCAGAACTTCTTGAAGAGCTGGTCTGGTGTTGGTAAATTATTTCTGGTTCTTGTCTACTTGAGAATGATTTATCTTTTCTTCCCATATGAAGGATAATCTTGCCAGGTATATTATTCTTGATTGAAACTGTATTTTACTCAATACTTTGAATGTATTTTCTCATTCTTTCCTTGCTCACATTATTTCTGATGAGGGGTCTAATGTTAGCTTGATGGAATAACCTTTGTAAGTAACCTGACCTTTCTCTCTTGCCAATTTTAGTATCTTGTCTTTGTGGTTTTGGTCAATCTGTCTATGATGTGCTCAGAGAAGATCTTCTTGGGTTGATTCTATTAGGAGTCCTTTGTATTTCTTGGTTTTGGATATTTAAATGCTTCTCTAGATTTGAAAGTTTTCTTCCAGGATTTCATGGAATAGATTATCAATACCCTTATTAGTTTCTTCACCTTCTGGGATACTGATTATCTAAATATTTGAGTGCATAATGGTATCTAGTATTTCTCGTATAGTAGTCTCATTTTTCCTGGTAATTATTTATTTTTATTTTTCTTTTCTTTCTTTTTTTTTGGTTATTTTTTCTAGGTCAGAGGTTTTGCCTTCAAAATCCAAGATTCGATCTTCTGAATGGACTAATCTGCTTTTAATACTTTTGAGAGGGAGGTTTTGATTTCCTGTATTGCAGCCTTCATCTGTAATAGCTCCATTTGATTGTTTTTTATAGTGTGTATTTTCTCTTTCAGATCATGCAAGAACTTCTGCACTTCCTGGAACTCATTCTCTTTTCTCCTCATCTTCTGGAGTTCGTTGTCTCTCAGCTCTTATATCTCACTTAGTTTTGTCACTATGAATAGTCTGAATTTTCTATCAGATATTTCCAACAGTTCCACAGTACTGTCTGTGGATGATGAAGGATTGTTCTTTTCACTTAGGGGAAAGAGATTTTTTTTGTTTTCTCATATTTCTTGTGCCTCTACAGTGGTTTCTGGTCATTCTGTGACGAAATCTCTCCTGTACTGTGCTTTGCGACAGGGTATCCACAGAAAGAGATTATGAGTTCATTAAGTTATTAAAAGAAGTTTATTCTTTGTCAGGGTGTTTCGGGGTCTAGAAGATGAGGTGTAGAGCATAACTTTAGATGTCTTATTTCTGACTTTTCTATGTAGCGTCTTTAGAGGTTTCTACATATAGGCTCACATTAACAGGAATAATTTTATTTTTTTCTTTTTTAATTTGGATGCCTTTGGTTTCTTCTTTCTTGCCTGATTGCTCTTGCTCACTAGCCCTTTGAATAGAAATGGTAAAAGTAAACATGCGTGACTTATACCACATCTTAGAGAAAAAGCTTTCCAATTTTCTCCATTCATTATAATGTTAGATGTGGGATTTAATAAGTAGTCTTTCTTAGTTGAGAAACTTTCTTATGATAATAATATGTTAAGAGGTTTGCTTTTTTTAAAAAAAATCAGAAAAAGATGTTCAGGTTTACGAAAAGCTTTTTTGCATCTATTCAAAATGATCAGGGGATTTTATCTTTAATTCTGTGAATATGGTGCATCTCATGTATTGATCTGTATCTGTTAAACCAGCCACGTATCCCAGATGTAAATCCTACCCACTTGGTCATGGTAAATAATCTTCTTGATGCGTTGAAATTTGGTTTGCTAGTTTTTACTGAGGACTTTTGCATCTATGTTCATCAGTGATATTTGCCTGTTGTTTTCTTTCATAAAAGAAAAAAAAATAATTCAGTGATCCTGCCTATTCACTTTCCCATATGAGGTGATCAAATTAAATTTTATTTATCTTTCATTTCAATAAGCACAACTCCTGTTGATAAAATCTAGTCGGGGTAGTCTGTACTAATTGTTAGAGAAGCAAGAGTAAGAAAAAGACTAGTACTGATTCTGGTATTCATCCTGTCTCTGAGCTGAGTGGCCTAAGTCCAAGCTTATCATAAAGTACAGGGCTAGTCAGAGGTAGGACACCTACTGTGTTTGGAGGTTTTCTGTATTGGAGAGTTCATAAAATAGCAGGAATTTCAATATCCTTAAGAATTACCTTACTCCATAGGTTGGGGTAAAAATGGGAAGAATATGAAATCCATACTTCCAAGCTTTGCTTGAACGATGATTACAAAATAAATGAGTCAAATAGGTGAGTGTTTTAACTGTTTGGGTATCAAAACTATTCACTTATAGCAGCCTAAAATATTGGAAAAACTTCCCCTTTTGTGATATTATCTTTGGTCAAGCGCTATGGTATGATTCCCAGTCTATACAAGGAGGAGGAAGTGAACATCTCTAATAATAATTCATCATCCTCCTTTCAGGTTTAATGGTTTAGTGACTGGGGTTTGAAAGAACAACACCAAAATGAATCATTTAAATTCTTCCTGAAATTTTGGAGATAAATGATTTCACACACACACACACACACACACACACACACATACACACACATATAAATTAGGGAGGATATATTTTACAGGGGTTTTTTTGAGACTTATCTGAGAATTACCAAGAGACCATCTAAAGTTGTCTGTGCTAGTAAAATCTAAAGGGTTAATTATGGAGATTAGATTTACACAGTTTGAAAGTACTTAAGAAGTCAGTTTAAATATTGTTCTGTTTGAGCTACTGTTGAGCCTGAAGAGGAAAGATATAAGAACAAACTTCAGCCTATGAGGACAAATTGAACCTTGTTTGTCATTCATGACATGACTTCTACTTTCTCTCCTAGAGGTGATCTGCATGATAAACTAGATCCGTTTTCTACAGAGCTCAAGATGTGGTTAGCTCAGGATTTAAAAGTGTTAAAGAGGAGCTCCACTGGGCACCCAGGACCTGTAATTAAGTGATGGATTTAGCCAAGAAGATGAGTCAGTAAATCAGCAACAACATATGCAAGCTGCAACTATACCTGGCTTATTGCGCCCTGCAGAGAATTATAATGGTTCATATAGGTTAATTCGAAATTTGAAATCTCTAAAGTTTCAAAATTTGAAATGTTTTGAGCATGGACATAAGCAATTCCATAGCGGAAAATTTCACACCTGACATCCTATGACAGTCCATAGTCAAAATGCTGCAATACAAAAATAATGCATACAGTAACATTCAAACTACATGGATAAGGTGTATATAAAACATTAACGAAGCCTGTACTTATACTTGGGTCTCATTCCCAACATATCTCATTATCATACCCAAATATCCTATTTGAAACAAATCTCAAATCTGAAACACTTTTGTCTCAAGACTTTAATGTGAGGGATACTTAACTTATATTTCTCCTCTGCTATTCCAATGTCAAGAAAATACCTCTTGCAGTTAACCATAACCCAGAATCATACAGGGAATGGTATTTTAATTTCTGGCTAAATTGACACAGTACAAAACAACCGTAAGAATACACTAGAGAATAATTGAAGTCCCTTTTGATGGTAAATCAAAGTGTATGTATCTCCAGGGTGTTATCTTCCTTTTTATTTGTTTTGTTCTTTATTGAAAAGTTTCTGGTGACAAGAGTTACAGGGCTAGAGGGAAACTTACATGTGCCATTCCCTAAAAGCAGGTGAATTCCTTTGAGTCATCTCCTATTTGGGAAATTGCAGGAGTCATTTTTTAAATGCAAATTGATGTCTTAATTATGAGATTGGACACATCCAATTACCAAATTGATGCTGTGTGGTGGCACCTTAATATCACTAGACGACATTATTATTACCAGAGAGTAATGAGAAATTCATGGTAATGAACAAATTTTTCATTAGACAGCAGGGAAGAAACATCCCTTCTTGAAAACTTTTTAAAGAGGTACTATAAAGACAATAATAAAGTCTCTTCTTGATTACATTTTGGTAATCTTGAACATTTAATGCCAACATTTCATACTGTCTAAAAATTAAGTACCATCAATATTATATTTTCTAACCTCACCATTTGCTATTTATCCATATTTATATACCAATGACTATTCAGGTCTGTTAGCCTTTTTAGAATGAACATTCTGAACTGAGAATAAAGTGTTACTGCTTTCTTGTTTTAGTTATTGATGTGGAATTTGTCTTCACTTACAAATGCTCAGAACAAGTCAGAAAAGGGGCTTTCAAAACCTGTGGATTACCTAGGGCTGGCAGAGGACTACTTAAAATTCTACTTTCCATCTTGAACCTTTTGAACTTGTATCATTACTGTCTCTGCAAGCAGTTCATTGCAGATTACAACAATTTTTACATTAAAAAATTTGACAGTAAATCTTACATTCATAATTAAAAACCTGCTTTTTTCTAGTCCCTGGTTTATCTTGAATTGATAGGTAGTTAAAGCATACTAAGCTAATTGCGGTACTGGTAAAACATTTAAATTGATCTAGAGACTCATAAAATTTAAAACGTAACCCACCCCTAGTTTTTTAAACACACTGTAAAACATATCTGTGATGGGGTTCTGAGGTTAGCACTGTGATTTTGGCACTGCACACTGATTCTGGACTAAAATGACTAGGTAATTGAACCTGGAGAATTACATTGCACAGGTTCAACTAATTACTAGGAGATTTATTTTTCCCATATCCAGGTAGCACGTTGAACTGCCCTGATTTTTGAGTCCCTTGCCTGTTTTTTCACTGAGACCTGACCTACGTCTCTCCTCCACATGGTAGATATTAAAATCCACATGGAATAAGTTCATAAGGTATTAAAAAAATAGTGAATGATTTTAACTAACTCTTATTAATAAGATCTTTTTTAAAACTGTTTAAAAGTACTAATTTATTACATTTTTTAATGAGTTTCTTTACTGAATTTTATAACCATTCTTTTGCTGGATAATTCATCTAATTGGTGGGGAAAATAGTGAAATTCAGGCAAAGCTCAAATTTTCTTTAGTAATACCTCGCCAGGCCATGGGTGGCACGTGCTTCCTGGATGCTAGGTTATACAGGCCAGAACCACATGGCAGGTCTGGATTTGATTCCCTAGCTAAATTACTGGCTGGGTAGGGTGGTATAAGCCTGTCAACCCAGTCATGTGGGAGTCAGAGGCAGGAAAATCACAAGATTAGAGATGCTCTGGACAACATAGTGAAGAATGAAGGAGTATAAGGGGATATCTCTGGATTGCTCTGAAAATCTAAAAATAAATTTAAAAATTACTTTTTTAGAAAGTACTGACA
>NW_006160178.1:556049-600719 GCF_000334495.1 Tupaia belangeri chinensis
CACAACAAAATACCGAAATTATTAAACTACAATTAATATTACTGGCAGAGATTTCCTCACTTTTAGTCTGTTTAAAAGTCATAGCCATATAATTAATTATCTCCATTTATTTACCTGGTATAAAGTTTATAAATGGTTATCTTCCAGAGTATGTAAGCAATATTATTTGACGCTAATTTGTAATATATGGTTGAACACTTCTGTGTGGGTTAGAGAACATATAACACCAAAAATTAGCTTAATTTTTTTTTTTGGTCTCTTTTAGTAAGTATAAAATGACTGGGGCTCTACAATAGGGAGTGAAGTTTTTGTAGCTTCTATGGCCGAAAGCTTGCTTGCTCAAGCAGAATAAAGGTGATATTCTGAGAAGTCCTTTGAGTAGAAGAAGGACTAATTGCCTTACAGGGGCACACATCTGTTAAATAACTCAGCTTTCACAGAATGTTATCAATGTCATGCTCACCAACTTCAGTTCTTTAATTCACTTGACATTCAGTTGCTTTTAAATTATAATAACAATCTATGTGCAACTAGCCCAAAAGTTATTTATGCATCATCTGTAAAGGTACATGCAGATTAATCAAACTTCAATAAGTTAAGTTGTTGGACCAGCAGTTAGTGTAATGGCTATGTTGCTGGACTCCCAGGTAGTCAACCGTGGTTCAGATCCTAGACCCGGAGACTTGAAACACACCAGGCACGTGTGCATGCATGCCCAAGATCCTGAGAGGAGAATGGAGGAGAAAGGATTGCGGTGTAGCCATCCCCTATATATATATATATATATATGTGTGTGTGTGTGTGTGTGTGTGTGTATGTATTTATTTAAATAACAGAAGTTGTATAACAAACAGTGGAATCAGATTATCTAAAACTAAATTAAAAATAGAAGTCTGTGGGTTTTACTGAAAGTTCAGTATTGGGGAAAGAAATCCTTTTCAGGGAATGATTGAATGACATGCAATTTTCCCCCATTTGCAGATATACTAAATGTGCTGCTGATCGTTGTCAGACTGGCAGCGAAATAATTGTGCAGGTTGATTGAATCATACACCCAGCTCTGAACATGCACATTTCATGCCCACATCGCATTGTTTTTTATGGAATAGCATTTTGGATGATGCTATTAGCAATGAAAGCGACCAGTGTATATTTCAAAAGAAGTTTGTCAAAAATACTTTAGTTTTATAACTCAGTGTGTTGTTGATGGATATTTGTATTTTTGAAATGTCTCTGTATTTATTCAATGGATTTATAATTATATAGGTAAGGAATTCTTTTTCTTAACAACATACATAAAGCTAAATTTTAGTAGACCTAAGAAATTATACTTTATGCATTTTAATATCTTTCCAATCTATATCTCAATTTTGCCTTGCTAACTTACTTCTTCTCAGTTTTAATTTTTCTTATTTCTATATGTATTTCCTGCTTAAGAATAACTTTGGGCTCTGTCTGAATCATTTTTAAATAAATTATGTTTTTAACTAAATTGTTTTTAACTAATACTCCATGTATGAAGTAGAGATCCAATATATTTCCTCTTTGTAAAAAAACTTTTTTCCACATACTTGTTACATAAACTCTGATATCTAAATAAATAGTGAACTCAATAGAGGCTAATGAAATAAATATGGAAAAAGAATTATTCTACATATAAAAATCACAAAATTTACAAATTTCTTTTTCTAATGAAATAATATTTTAATTTTTAAGTGGGAAGCTATAGTTTTAATGGTTACTAAGCAGGTGAATACGTTGATTTAAGTGTTTCTCAAAGCAGAGGTGTATTTTTGGAAGGCAAGGATAAAGATCGAAATAGAAATCTTGGGATAGCCTGTGGGATGGTGGTTAAGATGCCTGGATCTAACACGATCAGCAGTGTGGTTTGAGTCCTGGACCTGGTGACTTAAAAAATACACTGGATGTGTGTGTGTGTCCAAAATTCTGAAAGCAGAATGGAAGAGAAGAAATGGCAGGATGGCCATTTCCTCTAGGGAGTGCTTTCTCATTTTCCTCTTTTCCTCCTCCCCACCACCCAGTCTCTCCAGCAAGCACAAGTGCCCTGTAGCAAAATTTAAAAACAAAACAACAGAAATTCTCCAATTGAAGAAAGAAGGAAGGAGAGAAATAAGAAAAAAAGAAATAGAATTATCCTCCTTGATAATCTTTGGTCCAGGAGTTAACATAAAGCTAATCAACTTCCATTACAAATAAAATTCTTCAACACAGAATTCAGGGATTTTGATAAGAATGACATTTTAATAAGTCAATCAGAAGAGGCTGACTTTCCTTCCAGACTGGTGATTTTGCTTCCAACCATCTACTTGTTTTGTTTTGGTTTGTTGTACTGTGTGTGTTAATTCTGAAGTTGTTATTGAAGAAGCTGGCTACATATTTTCAAAAATCCCTATGGTAATCAAAAGCTCTGGTTGCAAAGACAAATATGACATTTTACCAAAGATCTTTATGAAAAAAACCTGCAGTACTTGGTGTCAAAAAGAAAGATGAATTTCACACTGACCATTTCCGCTGTTGTGTCTTGTGCAGAGAGGGGAGCGGGGCACCAAAGTCCCTTTGTTAATTTTCTGATGTTTGGGATGTGTGCTCTTACTTACATTGATCATATAAATCATATTGACTTAAGAAAAACTGAAATTTGGGAAGAACAGGATGGGAAAATTGGGGTAATAGCTACAAGTATTGCAAGTAAATAAGCCAAATGAGGCTTAGAATACCACAGTACTGTAGAAAAACTACAGGTGGTGACAACTCTGTATATATGGCAAAATAGCTAAAAGAGAAGATTTCAAATGTGTATAGCACAAACAAGATGAGAATTATTTGGCATTAGGATTATGTTTATTGTCCTGTTTTGGTCATCATACATTGTATTCATATAATAAAAATTCATACTGTACCTTATAAATATATGCAGTGACAATAATACTGACCTAAAAAATTTCAAACTGAATGTATTGTCCTAACTAAGCACAATTTAGAACTTGAAAAGAGAGCTTCAACATTTTTTAAGTGACATAGTACATACTTATATCTTTAATGACTTCA
Source organism: Tupaia belangeri chinensis (assembly GCF_000334495.1). Classification (NCBI taxonomy): domain Eukaryota; kingdom Metazoa; phylum Chordata; class Mammalia; order Scandentia; family Tupaiidae; genus Tupaia; species Tupaia belangeri. The sequence goes on from NW_006160178.1 coordinate 559,119, forward strand.
TCATTTATAATAAAATAATGTGACTATGAGACATGAAAACTAAACATTGGAGCCACAACTAGATGGGAGATTGTTTTTTTCTAGATTGTTTTATTCACGGTTCTTTTTTTTTTTTTGAGAGATTTTCACTGTAGGGCGTGTGCGCTCGCCAGACAGACAGAGAGAGACATAGAGACAGAAAGCAAGAAATCACCCCCCAGGGGGGATGGTCATGCTGCAATCCCTTCTCCTCCATTCTCCTCTCGGGATCTTGGGCACGGACGCACACGTGCCTGGCGTGAGTTCTAGCCACAGGGTCCGGGTCACGAACCGTGGTCGACTACGTGGGAATCCAGCGACATAACCATTACGCTAACTGCTGGTTCCCTATTCACGGTTCTTGACAATCCACTCACAATTTATTCTAGATAAAAGTGATGGTACAAAAGGAAATACATTTCACTGGAATTCGGAATCATAATTAGTGCGGATTCAGTTAGAAAGAACAGTATTCAAGGATGGAGATATATAGTCTGGTTCTAGTACAATATCCTATACTTAGAAAAAAGAGAAAAAGAGACTCATTTTTATGAAAAGCATGTTAAAAGTACAGACACTGCAGGAGATATTGAGTAAACTGTTCGATTAGGATAGAAGGTTCCAGTAAGGTGAGCTAACGGACCATAAAACTATGCAAATAGTCATGGCATGAAAAGTTCAAGATGTTCACTATCTAGATTCTAACCCCAGGCTCCTCTTAGCCCTTTAAAATATATGTCAACATAAAAGGAACGTGAATATTAACTTCACACAGATTCCTCCAGGCCAGTTGACACAGAGCAAGAATAACATTACACATACTCTCCTGAGAAGCAGAGTATTTAACTATTTATTATTCATGCCAAAGTGCATGTTAAATATCAAAGCTGGAGAGAATACAGACATACAAAGATTTGGTTGGAGAGGAATTTTATCTTTTAATTTTGTGCTATTTAATCTCTTTTGCTTTTCTTAGTTATTTTCCTTCTTATTTTCTCCTTCTGCAGATCACTTTCAGAAATGGATACAAATAGTGATCCTCAAAGTGGAAACTTTTAAATTATATCTGCTAGGGTTTCCTGATTTCTTTTTACCTACTGTTAGTAATCTGAGTAGGATGACATTTTGTTGGACAAAAGTTAATATTTTTCTTTACTCTGTTGCTTGTTAGTAAGTCCTGCCTGGCATGATTGGTCTCAATATCCAGTCATTGTTTAGTCTTTAGTATATGATATAAATCTTCTTTAATCCTCAGAGCAAGAGTTTTGCTTTTACTGTCTGTTTTAGTCTATTACCTGAGACCAGGTAATTTTTAAAGAATAGAGATTTATTTGGCTCGCTATTCTGGTGGCTGGAAAGTTCAAGGTTTGAGGCTGGTATCTAACTGGCTTTACTTCATCAATGGATATTGATAGAGAGAGGATGAAAGAGAAAGAGAGAGAGACCTGAGGGCCGCCCCCTTTTATAACATGGGAACTAACCCATTCTCTGGAGAGCAAGAACGTACTCCCTCTCACAAGACACGAATCCACTAATGAGAGTGATGCTTCAACGACCCAAACACTTCCCACAAGGCCTTGCTTCATTTATTTATTTATTTTGAGTATTTTGCTTTAGGGTGTGTGTGCTCCACAGAGACAGAGACAGACACAGTGAGAGGAAAAGGAAATTTCCCTGGAAGAGAAGGGATTGTGTTGTGGCCACCTGCCCCGGGGATGATTTATTGCTTTCCATCTCTTTCAAGTCTCTTCCAAGAGCACATGCTCCTGATAGCAAAACTCTCTTTAAAAAGAAAACAAACAAACAAACAACAACAACAACAAAAAAAAAAACAGAGTAATTAGAAAGTTAAAGGATAGCCAAGAGTTCGATGACATATTACAAAGTGGGATGTTGCATGCTTCCAAAAGACAAATTAAGGTAAGGACTGACAATGGTTAGTTTACGCGCGTGTGTGTGTGTGTGTGTGTGATTATATATGTGTGTGTGACTACATATACGTATATAGTCTCATGTATATATTTTTTCTCAAAGTATGTATATAAGTGTAATAGATATATAATTTAAAGCATATACACACATACACACATGTACACCTATACACTTTTATATATACTTTTAGTGGTCTTCAATGTTATATTAGGGTGCAGTTTAGGTGTTCATGTTATGTGGTAGTGCATTGAGACAAGTAAGTAGGATATAAGCAAAGACCATAACTGTGCATGTATTTTCCAAAAATTGTACTTGGATAAAGATGAGTGAATAGGCAGGAGCTGACAAAAATGTGGGCTCCAAGGAGAGTTTTTGTTTATTCGTTTGTTTTTTCCACTAGTTGGCTTTATAAAAGAGAAGTGAACTATGAATGTTCAAAATTTTGTTAGCATTTATAGACATGGCTGAGGCTGAACATAGAACAGAGAGGAAAACTGCTGGGATTATTAAAGTAAAAGCTCTTAATATAAGCAGTAGAAACATGATCTGTCTAAATTACTTAGATTAGACTGAAAAGAGACATGAGGAAAATAATAAAAATGATACAATTGAAAAGTACATAAAACATGAACGGGTAAGCTGGTAAGCAGGTAGGTTGGTAATAGCCGAATGTGTGTGTGTGTGTGTGTGTGTGTGTTACTTTTATATGGCTACGATGTTTGTTTTGAGGTATAGCAGAGAGCTGGCTACTGGAAGAGAAATAGCATGGAGAAGTTTTGAGTCAAAAGAGAAGATTTGCAATAACTTGTGTGGAGCACGGGAATGAATAAGTTAACACAAACTGGTAAGTTACACTATCTGGCTTTTAGACTTTTATTGGTGCTGGCTATCATGAATTTATAATGAAACCAATTTTAGAGTCTTAGTAATTTTTTTTTTCCCAAAAACACTTTTGCAGCTTGGACATAGTAAGGGACAAGGATGTTGGTTCATAATTGAATTTTTTCCAGAAAGATGGAGAAATGGTGGGCATTTGATATGTAATTATTATTGAGAATAAGACAGTAAGGTGATTAGTCAGTTCCAGGAAATTAAACTTGATGAAATAAGAGAGGGCCGAATGGGTTTGAAATTTTTGTGATAGAATTTAATGTTTCTACAAATAAAAGTTTTCTTTTTGAGATGTACTTATTCCTTCCATGAGCAAGATGAAGAAAGAGAAAGACATCCCTGGAAGGGTTCTCATACTACAACTCCCCCACCGTCACAGCCATGCTGAATCATGGACACACACACACACTGTGGGCTTGGGTCCAGGACCTTGCCATGTCGGTCCTGTTGAGTTACCATTGGACCACACCTGGGCCCTGGAAATAAATGTTTTGGGTCATTATAAGTCTGCAAATGAAAGGAGGTTAAATGTCAGTAAATCAACACAGATTACTGGATTACATGGGCTACGTGGCTGCTGAAGTGACTTTGAATCTGAGATAACTACTAAGAAAGTGAACGTCTGGCTCAAAATCAGCAAGGTAGATGGAAGAGAGCAGTGGACATTGGGCTAATGTTGGAGAGAGTATAACCTGGCATGAGAGACACCCTGGCAAAGAGATATTTGTCCAGAGAAATTTGGTTTGGTCGGTAAATAAGAAACAGAACCTGAGGCTTGGTGAGCTCATGTTATTTAATGGAGCCTGTGAGACCCGGTGGAGCTCTGGTGGTGATGATCTTATATGTCACGTCTGGGTTTTACACTTTAGTACTCAAATGAAACCCTGTAATGCTCACTCTGGACTCTACGACTCTAGTCACAAGCAGAGGGAATGACAATTTTGTGCTTTCCATGTGCTCAGACAATACCAGGAAGGAAAATTCAAAGACATAACACCTTTAAATAAGAATTCATTCTTAACATTAGCTTAGAGTCTGGGGCCAACTCATTTGTATATTTGTTTAAATGTATATATTTACATATATACATTTAATAGTAAATTTACATATATACATTTAATAGTAAATATATACATTTACTATTTTAATATATTTTATCACCAATGATAAATTTAGTATTTCTAAAAAAAATATAATTGGCTAGAGGACATTTGATCTCACCAGAGACAAAGAGAGAGAGAGAGACAAAAGAAGAGAAAGAGAGAAAACACCTGCCATGGGGAATGATTATGCCACAATTCCTTTTCCTCCATCTCTCCCTCTTTTGGTATCTTGGGCATGTAACATGCACGTTTCCAGTGTATTTCTCAAGTCATCTGGTCTAGGATTCAAACTACTGGATCAGCCATGTGGGATTCAGCTTCTTTAGCCATCAGGTCATGGAGCTGGCCCTAAACTCTGTATTCTCTACAGGAATCAGTAATTAAACATTTACCCTGGATACGATAAAAACTATATGTATTCCAAATACCTTAAATTAACCAGTCTTTCATAATACTCTTATTGGGTACACACAACAGTGTTTTAGACTACTACTATTGTCTTCACTTTGCAAATGAAGAAACTGACAAGATTACTCAAAGCTTACATTAGTAAACCAGGAGTTAGATCTTGAATCAGAATAATTTGGCTCCTAAATGAAAATTCTTCCTATTATTCCCATGTAGGATTTCAAAAAAATCAGAGGAAATAAGATGACTTGCACACTATCCTTGCTTTAATGAAATTCACTGCTCAGTTTGGATGACAAAACTAGAAGTCTTCAAAAAATTTATGAAAAGTGTGTGTTATAAAAAATATTCCAGGATTTCAATTTTCTTTTCGGTTTTTGGAGAGGTTTTAGCTACAGGGCACGTGCGCTCGCCAGACAGACAGAGACAGAGAAACAGAAAGCGAGAATCACCAACGGGGAGGGATGGCCACGCCGCAATCCCTTCTCCTCCATTCTCCTCTCAGTATCTTGGACATGCATGCACACGCACCCGGCGTGAGTTTAAGCCACTGGGTCCGGGACTTGAACCATGGTCGATTATATGGGAGTCCAACAAAATAGCCATTATGCTAACTGCTGGTCCCAGGGATTTCAATTTTTGCATTAAAATAGAATAGTTCTTTAATTTTATTTGTTGATAAACTTTTTGAAGTATCCTCATATATATGAAAATATAGAGTATCAATTTTATTCTGATAATTACATAAAGACATAAAGTTTCTACTACGTATGTTTCAAAGTTTAAAATGGAGGATAGTATAGTAGAAATACCTTAAAATTTAATTCAGAATACTGACTAAGAAACCAAATATAGTGCTATAACTTCAATCAGGTTGATTGTGTACTTATGTAATAAAGAAAATATTATTTAGTCCTTGAAGAATTATTGTTCAGATGTAAAATTATGGGCATAAAACTTTTATTTTAACATATGGAGACCACAGATACTAAGTAAATGATAGCTTGTACTAATGGCAATGAAAAAACACTGAATTGTAATTTTAAAATAGATATCTATCAGCACAGGCATTAGTTAATAATAGTAACACAATATTAAAATATTTTTGAATTAATTGATTATTTCAGAATTTTAAGTGTTACATTCTGTCTTTTTCTACACTATTCTCATGAATAACTGTCATTTAGAAAACATTTCTCTATCTTTTTTATTATAAAGCTTGTACAAATAGCACCTGAATCAGACAGTTTGCTTTTAAAAACACATACAATTTAAATCAATATTTGACAATACTAAAATAACATAGCTAACTTTTTTTTTTTTTTCAGATTTTGCCATAGGGCATGTGCACTCAGAGAGAAAGTGAGAGAGACATAGGGAAAGTGAGAAATCACCCCTCAGGTGGGATAACCATGCTGCAATCCCTTCTCCTCCATTCTCCTCTTGGAATTTTGGGCACGCACTCACACACACTGGTCTGATTTTCAAACTGCCAGTCTGGGACTTTAGTCATGAATGACCGACCATGTGGGTTTCCAGCACCTTAATCTCCATGCCATCTGTTAGCCTCAACATAGCTAAATTTAAATGTAAAAAGTTATCACTATACTTTGGTATAAGTGGTCATTAGTTAATATTTGTGCCACGTTTGTTAGATCCACCTTTCAAAGATGTGAATTACTTTCACCTACGTAGAAATATACCTTATAAATGTATAGATGGTACCCACATAAGTTTGTCAAGGTGCATTCCAAACATCACACTTGCCTTGGATAATGAAAAAAAAGTCAGGTGGAAATTATTATATATAACCATAATTTGATGATGAGTTGAGAATAATAAAATTTACCAACATGTATGATGAATCTACTATGCAGCATCTTCTGGATAGGAAATTACATTCTGTATGCTGTGACAATACTCAGTAAATAAATGTAAATTAATTCATTAAAAAAAAGAAAGAAATTTTTTTTTAAAAAAATTTACTCCCATGGGGGAGTGATTTCTTGCTTTGTATCTCTTTGTGTCTCTCTGTCTTTCTGGTGAGCACACACACCCTATAGCAAAAATCTCTCCAAAAAGAAATTCTTTTTTCAATCTTTTAAAATTATTAATCCAGATGGCAAAACAAATTATGTCTTAGGAATTTGTCTTATCTTTACATCTCATATAAATTATTTTGAACAATAGATAATATTTTTTCTAAAAACTTACTAAAATTTATAATATTGAATAAGCAATTTAAAAGACACTTTAGAATAAAAACACATAGAGTGATTTATTTATAAAAATCATTTATTTAGAATGATTTCCTCTACACATCAATGTAAATCAAGAATAAAATTCTTATAAAGTAGAATTATGCAGTGTATTAGCCTCTATAATTTGATAACATATTCAAAATAATTTATTTTTTCACATTTACACACAAATAACGTTTGCATAGTTAACTAATATATCTCGGTTTAGTTCAGGAGAGAAGCATTTAAAATTAAGGTGAGGGTGCTGCTGTCAATGAGGGATTTTTGTACCTCACGAATTGAATGGAAATAGCAAATTCAGAGCAGAAATGACTGTAATAAGTGATTGTTTCATGTACTCTCTCTAATGGCATGAATCCAATTTAGAATTCATCCTTAGTTGTTGATGCCTGCAGTAATATGCCCATTAGATAGCATGGAAATCCATCAAAATTTCTACAACCCTTGGAAAGATAATGACCCAAATATGAATATTCAAAAGTCACCAGAAGTCATTGTAGATGTCCTTAACTTTTAACTTTTAAAACATTTTTAAATCTGAAAAAAATGGTTTTCATAAGCTTAGAGAAAAATACAAAATTTGAATGTCGTTAATACAAAATTTTCTACATTCTAGCATGTTTTTGCTTCACAAACTCTTCTTAAAACTAATTTCTAGATATGTAAAAACTGTTCAAAAGAGAAAATTTTGCACTTAAGAACATATATATTGATATTATTTGGCACATGGGTGTGTTCATTCATTTTTGAGAATACTATACACCTCATCAACAGGTAATAAACCATTTCTGTGTCCTACAAATATCTTACCTAATTTTTTTCCTGAATTACCTTATTTCCATGGCATTTTGACTAACATTTATGGTGTATCTAGTTTATCTCTCATGTACCTTTTTTTTAATTATTATTTAGATATTTTATTTTAGGGCACATGTGCTTGCTGGAGAGACAGACAGAAGACAAGATTATCCCCCTCCCCTAGGTGGGGCGGGGATTGACCATGCATGCAATCCCTTCTCCTCCAGTCTCCCCTCAGACTCCCCTCAGAATTCTGGGGATGCATGCACACACACCTGGCATGAGTTTCAAGCCATGGGGCTCAGAACTTGAACGGTAGTGAGCCATGTGGGAGTCTACCACCTTAACCACCACACACGAACTGCTGGTCCTCATCTACTGTCTTTTAAATATAGAGAAGTTCTTTTTCAATTGTAATATTTTACTTTCTTTAACCACTGAAACTAGTGTGAGATTCATTATTTCCTTATGCCCTTTGTGGTAACTGCCACATATTTCTATTGTCTTGCTTTACTCATCTAGACAAGATAAATAATACTAAATTTAAAAATTATTTTCATTACCTTTATTTAAGTTTAAAAATTTTCATTACCTTTTCTTTAAAGTTTAAAAATTGTTTTCACTGCCTTTTCTTTAAATTTTGAAGTTTATTTCCTGAGAGAGAAGGGGGGGCACCCTCAAACTTCAAAGGACCTTCAGGCCTCGATCCCCTCTCCAAGCCCTGCAGCAGCCAGCAGCACGAATGTCCCACCCTATATGTTAAGTATATCCAGGACACAAAACCCAGAGCCTTCCCGTGTGGTCTGCAGCATCCACAGCAGTAACCTTAATGTAGCTGGGGCTCCATCACCTTTCAGCATATTGTAGAAAACTGTGTAATTATAAGTATGAAAACATTGTCGAATCAAAAACTGTATTGATTTATATAAAATGCAATTTGAAAACTAGCATCTATATAGATGTTATTGATATATAAATAGCATCTTTTATTTGTTATTGTTTAATGTTTTATGAATAACAGTACATTTGGGTTAAACAGAAAGAGTATCATCTTTTGACACCTTTAAGTACAGAGGACTATCTATAAAATTGCATGTTTTTTTTAATAGCAGAAATTATATATCACGGCTTGGACCAAAAGGCAAGGTAAAATTATTTATTTTATAACTAAACAGGCAGTAATATCTAGCTTTAGCTAGTCTGTGTCTTCATTTTGTTTAGCTCTATTTTCCTTCTAATATATGCAAAGAGTATTTGTGGATTTAACAGGGGCAAGATGGGAAGATAGGAAAAGGGTAACTAAGAAAAATAACCTGTGTATTTAATTTTTTTAAAGTTAGAATATTACACTGATCTATTCTTTTTACTTTTATTTAATTCAAAATATGTCCTAAAATATTTGGAATTCTCTGTAAAGGTTCATGAAACACAGGGCAGCTTCAGGGATGCCACAGACATGGTGAGTGAAATCTCCTTGTATCAGTTGAGAGAAAGGGCCTGCATTTCTGTTTTCTCCATTAATCTGTTCTTTGTAAGTACTTTTATTAGTATAAGGATTACAGCATGCAGTTTGTTTTAATGATCTTATCTTTGTTGACTGCTGTGACAAACCTAAAAGTAAGATAGACAGTGCTTCATGAGTCAGGGAACACAAACACTTGAATTGGCCACCCAAAAATGGTTAGGTTACAGTAGTTTATCTGTAAAATGATGTACTCTTACTAAAACATTACTCCCAAAGGTGATATAGAGAAGAAGTGGTGTATCTGTTATTTAGAACAGCACCTGGCATAAACAGTCACTGCCAGTGAGTGATAATCTTCATTAACTAGTTTGATGTGTAAAGTACCATGGTCAGGAATCCCTTATAAATCAGAATTGCATATGGTTTCAGAAGTACCATTTTTAGTTGACTGAGCCCTTGTTCACAGGAGGCTGAAGCGAAGCCATCAGTTAGATGAAATGATGACACTAGGAAATTCATTCAAAAGGAAAAAAATGTGTTAAATTTTCTTGATCATTCAAAGTCATCAACGTTACGTTATTTTTCTCTACTTCCTGAATGCTGTGGAATGTTGGAAGAATAATTTAAATCACAATTCAAAAATTTTCAAATAAGTAAAAAATGCAAATACTGTAATTTAGAAGTTAATAACAGAAGAAAAAAGATTAGTTGAAAATACATTATTTTCAGCAGTTAAAATGGAATATTTCCTGGAAGTTCCAAAATTTAAAAATTAAATGAGGTAAAAGATCAAAGAATAACTCCTTAATAATCCTGACAAAAGTGGGAGTGTGTCTGTATGCATTTGAATTTGACACTTTCTACTAAAATTTTATATAACAAATAGGAGATGTTCAATCAAATCCAAATAATTTCATCATAGCATTCACTTCTCTTAATAAGAAAATTTTAGCAGGCATATTTCTGTACACTGACACCAATCCTCTCCTACATAATTTGAGATTCAATTGTCTATATATATTCTTACTTGATAATTTCATTTTTCTTTACAAATTGTTTTACCATATTTCTTTTCAAGGATATATAGGTGTGCTATTTGAAATATCTGTGTGTATGTGTGAGTTTGGGTATATGATTAAGTAAAAACATTGACCTGATACAGCCAATCCTTTGTTACCACGCTACCTATTTCTCATAGCTCAGCATAAAATTCCTGAGAATGTGTGATCTAAAACTACTCCCTCAATCCCTTATAGAGCCCACCAATTTAACACCATGGACTTACAAATAGCAGCTACTTTATCAAATCCGACAATATTTTCTAAGTGTTTTCCTCCTCATCTATTCCAAAACTCTTGAACTGATCACTTAGAGTTTAGTATAGGAAGGGCTGATTTTGGCATTCAATAGTTTTGAACTTCTGTACAATCTTTGAAATGTTACACCACCTCTCTGAGATAAATGTTTCTCGTGACTAAGAAAAAAAAAATTAGTCCTACATGCAGATGTTTGTTTTAAGAAATATTGAGATGTTTCAAGTTCTTATGAAGCATTAAATATTTAATAATTGGAGTTGATGTTATCATTGTAATTATTGTTAATGACCAAGTCATTCACATTTGAACTTTTTGTTTGGATTTCCTTTTTCTAAAATTATTTCTTCCTTCCATGAGTGCAAGAAGAGAGAGAGATAGAGATAGAGAGATATATAGAGAGAGTCAGTACACTCAAGGGGGCTTGATGTTGCAATCTATCGCCAGCTTTCAATCAGCTCCTGATCACAAGCACTCACAGGCCCATCATACTCAGGGAGGTCACAGGACTTGAACCAGGAACCTTCCCATGTGGGACTGCCTCATAGAATGTTGTGTCATTACTGCAGCACCGTCGCCTAGCCCCTTCCCTTGGTTGTTCTTATGCTATTTTTTCTTGACTCATTTTTAATGTATAGTTTTCTTAGAACAAATTTTATGACTTAACACTGTGTCTGTGCTAGATGTTTTCTGTGACATATCCAGACTCACTCATTAGCTCTGTTGCCTAGGGTACTAACATTAATGGATAGCCTCAATAGTCTCCCCAGCACTGTGTCTATTAGTCTCCGGCACGGTGTCTATTACTTGAGCCATAGCCAGATGCATTTCTTTATGTGTTGTCTGTGGCTAATTTTATGCCTAGAACCATGGAGATGAGCAGTTACAATAGAAACTATATACTGCACAGACTTAAATATTTCCTAACAGGACCCTTACAGAAAAGTTTTGCTAACTCCCAAATTAAAAACTAAAATAATAATAATAATAATAAAAATCTGGTCCAAAGTTTTATATATGTCATTCAGCCTTTATACGCTGTCACCTAATCTTGCTCAAAGGATCTACAGAAAAATGTGCCCTATGGTTGAAATGGAACTATACAAGAATTGGCCAAGGTCCTGCTACTTAGCAATGAACAATTTCCTCAAAATATTGACTAATGTTTAGCCCCTTTACGTGACACTTTCTCTAGATGACCCCAATAGCAGATGGATTTTGTTGCATCATTTTCATGATAAACAGGGCAGCAGTATGTTCTCAAAAAATATACACATTACTTTGAGTGCAAATTTGCCTTTCTTGTGTGCACTATCTTTCCATCGTCACTTCTGAAATTACAGAATACCAATCGAAAGTCTTCTTATCTGGATAAAGTAATGAGGCAACACAGGACTTAGCTTTTCTAGTGCTCTATTGGCTTGATGTAAGAGCAGAATGTTCTGCTGAACTGTCCATTTTAGACTGAGTATGAAGATACCCGAGGGTGGAGGGAGAATTTTACTTGATGACTTAAAACAAAGACCAATATGTATGTAGTTTATATCTATCAGTTGATATACAGAAGTCTGAATTATAGATGAATTTGAGAGTGGTCCTTCTCATTATGACACTGAACAATCTACTGAATATATGTTTTCTTTTTTTCTTCTTTCTTTCTTATTTATTTATTTATTTTTACATTTTTCCACATTTATTTACATATCAAAAAATTTTAACTCATACTCCATAGTTCTTGACAGTTAATAAACAACGTTCAAAATTTCAAAATACTGAATTTTGAAAATAATATTCAAAATATTTCTTATAATTTTGTATAATTTTGTTTGTGACTCTATAACAATGGAAACAGTATGGTTTTAAATATTTTTGAGAAAATATTTACATGTCAACTACTCAAATTGTTGAAAAGCAAATGCCCAGCACACTAGTCACACAGAAACCTTCTCAATTCAGCCCTGCCCAAGTATTCTGTAATATACCATCTGCTAGCAAAGATCAGTCTTTTTTACTTTCTTCAAAGACTTTCTCAAGATAATCCTCTGGTGTGGTTGCTCTCTTGCAATTTCTACTGATTACAATGCTGGGCTGGAAAAGTCCAGGATATTTTATGCTATAAATTATTTCATATTATTTTTTCTAATCCTCTCTGCCAGGCAGAACTATTTATGATGCCAGGCCATCTTTTTTAGAGCTTCTATTGGCTTACTTGAGATCCACTTTAGTTACATTGTTTTCTGATTAATATTCGGATATGACAGTCCAGTCAAAGCCCTGTCCAATAATGAGTATTTCCAATTTATGAATCAATGTAACAAGCATTATTTAACGTATGCAAACAACCCTTCTGTCACAAAATAAGAATATTCCCAAATATTTTTCAATTCCAGAGGGGTCAGGAAGGAAGAAAAGTGTACGTTTCTGTTTAAAGAACCAAATGACAAAAATATTTTTAACATATTGCTTAACCTATCAACAACTCAAAAGAAAGTAAACTGCTTAAATTGGGAAAACAAATACATGTTTTCCTCTGCTCCTACCAACTTAGGTTCAGTGAGTGTGAAGGTTTTATTTATTGAAGGAGGGATGTTTCTATTAGTACATATAGATTGCTTTGTTTCTGTTAAACTGAAAGTTAAACAGCTTTATGGTCTCAAACAACAGAGAGATAGTTACAACAGTGATACATCTCAATTCCCAAGAGGAGTATGTATTGGTTTTATATAGTAGCAGTAAGGAAGCCAGATCATTCAATAAAATGCTCCTTTACAAGTCACTGTTCTGGGGCCGGCAGGCGATGTGATGGTTAGTCTTAGATCCCTACATTGTTGATTGTGGTTTGAGTCTCTGACCTGGTGGCTTGCTTTCTCACTTTCCCTTTCTCTCTCTCTCTCTTTCACTGGTCAAATTAAATAATAAATAAATAAGTAAATAAATAAAAATTAAATATTTCTTTAAAAAAAAAGAGTCACTATTCTACAAACTTGGCTGAAGTGTGAAAGAATGTTTGTTGTATCCAACAAACACAGGAAGTTAGGGTCTCCGATGTCACAGAGTACAACACAAGAGTAGATATAATAATTCACCTAGGTCGTATGGCTATCGAGGAGTCTTCACAACTCTGTGTCCTTTCCTTTTTTTCCAACATGCTCAGTGTCTAGTAAAGCTCACTTTCCTGCACTTCATCAGTGAGCTCCTTTGCTTTCCAGAAGTTTATCCAGTAGAATTATTGGCAGTTCAGAAGGTTGAAGTAAGGTTGGACATTATATTCCCACAACCATCTCTGTCAGATCACCAAGGATTGGGCAGCTCAATTTCATAGTATCTTCAGAGTTTTGCAATTACTTTCTCCCTAAATAAGGTTAATAAAAGACAGCTTTTGCTATTTGCACAATTTCCTATATTTATTCAAGATATCTCAAAGCGTTAGGGATAATTAAAAAGAAACAGAATATTTTAGCATAAATTGTGCACCTATACTGTATTTAAATGCTATGACAATCCATACAGATGTAGTCACTGATATAACTTCCTTAGTTCCTGTCATAATATGACCAATTAATGAATATGACAAAACTTAAACAAAACTTTGAACATGATTCTATGAGGAGTTATACAGAATAACAACAGAGTCCAAAGACCTAGTTACGAGGTTACTGCAATAACTCCAGCCAAAATTGATGTATAAAAGGACAAGGATGTTTGCTAATGTTGGTATTGTTTTATAACACCCCAGTGAGTGCAGTAAGATAAAAGATGTATAAATATTGAGAATGAGACAGGATTATTATTTTCCAGTGGTATGCTTGGCTTCTTGTTGTACCCAAGAGATTCAGCTAAAAAAAAAGTATTAAAATTGAATTCAGTAAGAAATCCAGTTACTATCTGAATAACTTTACTTTATGCTAAAAGCAAAGAGGCATTGCAGTCAGAATATACTATTTACCACAATAAAGCATGCAATACAAAGGAAAAAGAGCACAGGACTGCCGAAAAGGGCTGGTTTAAGTTGAAAACCCTTACAGACACAACTATGGTCTCCACTCTGTGCTCTTCCTTAGAAAAGCAGACAAAGGGGGCCGGCAGGTGGTGTGTTGGTTAAGGGTGCTGAACTCCCACATGGTGACTGCACTTTAAGTCCTGGAACAGGTGGCTTGTTTTCTCACTTTCCTTCTCTCTTTGTCTCTCGCTCTCACTCTCTCTTGCAATGTCCTTCTCTGGTCGAATAAAACAAGCAAATATATAAATAAATAAAAGTTAAAAAAAAAAAAAAAAACAGAAGTGAAGCTATTACATTCTGGCATCAAAGCAGTGCCAAATCTCTGAGAGTCAACTTGACTAAATGAGGAAAAATATAGTGTTCTTTGATTACAGCACTTTCTAGGCAAATGATTATTCTTTCCAAATGATCTTATAACTATATTTGTATTTAAATTAAAATCCCAATAAAATCTCTAACCCAGCTCAATCACTTTCTGAAGGACATGGCCTTTGGATTATAGGAATTTAGGTTGAAATTGCAATTGAGCAATGGTCCCTGGGGCATTTGACTGACTTCAAAGATCCAGTTTGCTGCATGGTCTAATAATCTCTCATGATAATTCAGAAGATAACATGTAAATGATATACATAAAATATCCAATATGGTGACTGAAATTCGGAAAGTGCTTTTTAAATGTTGATTTTGCTTATTTCTTCAGAGGCTTCTCTGATGTGGGACCTAATTTTCCACCAAAGTCTGCACTTCCCCTCATGGAGTTGCCACTAGGATATAGTTGCTTGACCAAGGACCCAGATGCTTTTGCAGCTCGTTGCAGACATGAGGCTGTTTTTTCCAGTACTATATAGACCTTGGTGATGGGCCTGCTGAGAAAAGAATGCCAAAAATCATTGTACCAGACATTCAGCTTCAGCTCTGACATGTAAAGTGCTTGAAAATTGTCATTCTGGATTTACAGGAAGAAAAAGATAATGAAACCCAAATCCGTGACTTCTTAGATCCATTAGAGAACTGAGGTCATGGACACACTGCAACTGGAAAATCTATAGAGAAGGTGAATGCAGACAAGCACAGCCAGAATACACTTGGTGGGTGCAGGAGCTGTTTAAAACCCAGACTGGTATGATTTTTTTATTAGTAACTAATGAATTAGTGCAGGAAAATCGTAGGCTACTGTGAAGTTGTAAACTCTAAGGTCCACAGTTTTAATGATCTCCCATCTTAAGGGTTTCTCCAAACTTCCCTGGATTTATCTCCAGTAAACGTAAGGGCCTCTCCAAACTTCCCTGGATTTATCTCCAGTAAGTCCACAAAGTTTTCAGGGTTGATAGAAATAAAACTCCTTTTGTTCTAACAAGACGAAGAAAAAAGTACCTAGACTGAATTTTTCCAGAACATTCTCCATAACAGAGACCTTCTTGAGATGGTTGAGAAAATATCCATCATCCCACTTAATACATGAGAAGGGAAAGGGTGGTAATTTTGAAAGGTTATAGTAGAGGCGCAAGGCCCTCAAAAATATTTCACGTTAATAAGATTACAGAATGCTTCTGTGTCCCACAGCTTACTACCAAATAAGTCAGACTTGCAGCTTTAAGAGACCTCATTTAAGCTGGAGTACTTAGAGGAGTTCTTAGGGAAGCCCAAAGACATCAGAGGCAAACACCAAGACACTAAAGAAACTTGAAGCTTCTAGCACCTACCTGTAATAAACACCTATAGATAAAACAGGTGTACTCCTGGTCAGGTAAATACATATTCTCACCTTAAAAGCCACTACCTAGGACCAGCAGATGGCGTAGCAGTAACATTGCTGGACTCCCACATGGTTAACTTACGATTCCAGTCCTGGACCCGTGACTCGAAACTCACATCAGTACATGTATGTGTCCATGCATGTCCAAGATTTTGGGAGGAGATTGGAGGAGAAGGGATTGTGGAATCACCATCCATCTTGGGGGATGATTCTCACTTTCCCTCTCACTGTCTCTGTCTCTCTCTCAGTGAGCACATGCAACATAAGGCAATGCCCTAGTCAAAAACCTCTAACAAATTAAAAAAACAATTACCTAAGTTTTTATGGCCAAAGATATCATTTTCATTTTTCAATAAAAATTTATAAAATATGCTAAATTATTAAAATAAAAAGTAAGAAGAAAAAAAGAAATTGTCAGGACCAACTTATACTTAACATTTATATTGGAATTTTCAGACAGGAAATTTAAGATAATGCTTTATATGTTAAGGACTTTCATGAAAAAAAGCAGACACTATGTAAGAAAATGTGAGCACTTTAAAAAAGAAGGAAAAAGTTGACAGACCGGGAGAGAAAGTTTGCAAAACACATATATAATTAAGGTTTTTTTTTTCTTTTTTTCCTGAAACTAACGAAAAACTCTTAAAACTCAGCAATGAAATAAAAAAAAAAATAAAATAAAGCCATGAGCAAAGGAACTGAACATATATGGACCAAAATAGAGGTACAGGTGCCAAATACACATACGAAAAGACATTCACTATCATATTTCATTAGAGAAATGAAAATTAAAACAGGCAGCAATGGGATACAATTACACAACAAACAGAATGACTAAAATTCAAAATTTGACATTATCGACTGCAGGTATGTATGCAGAACAGCAATAATTCCCATTTCCTACATGTGGTGATGCAAACTGGAAAAGCTACTTGATAAAACACTTAGCAGTTTCTTACAAAGAAACATAGTCCTATAATTCCCATTTCCTACATGTGGTGATGCAAACTGGAAAAGCTACTTGATAAAACACTTAGCAGTTTCTTACAAAGAAACATAGTCCTAAAAAACTCTTAAAACTCAGCAATGAAATTAAAAAAATAAATAAATAAAGCCATGAGCAAAGGAACTGAACACATATGGACCAAAATAGAGGTACAGGTGCCAAATACACATACGAAAAGACATTCACTATCATATTTCATTAGAGAAATGAAAATTAAAACAGGCAGCAATGGGATACCATTACACAACCAACAGAATAACTAAAATTCAAAATTTGACATTATCGACTGCAGGTATGTATGCAGAACAGCAAAAATTCCCATTTCTTACATGTGGTGATGCAAACTGGAAAAGCCACTTGATAAAACACGTAGCAGTTTCTTACAAAGAAACATAGTCCTAACATATGATCCATCAGGTTTACTTCTTGTCATTTACCCTACTGATTTTAAAACTTATGTCCACACAAAAAATCCTGTATGTGAATATTTTATAGCAACTTATTCATAATTACCAAAAACTAAAAGCAATCAAGATATCCTCCAGTAGGGAACCAGCAGTTAGCGTAATGGCTATGTCGCTGGACTCCCACGTAGTTGACCGCGGTTCGTGTCCCGGACCCGGTGGCTTAAAACTCACGCCAGGCACGTGTGCGTGCGTGCCCAAGATCCCGAGAGGAGAATGGAGGAGAAGGGATTGCGGTATGACCATCCCCCCTGGGGGGTGATTTCTCGCTTTCTGTCTATGTCTCTCTCTGTCTGTCTGGCGAGCGCACGTGCCCTACAGTGAAAATCTCTCCAAAAAAAAAAAAAAAGATATCCTCCAGTAGATGAATGAATAAACAAGCCATGGAACATCAAACATCCACACAATGGAATATTCCTCAGTGATGAAAACATTTGAGCTGTGAAGTTGTAGAAAAAAAAGTCAATGAACCACACACAATGGAATATTCTTCAGTGATGAAAACAATTGAGCCGTGAAGTTGTAGAAAAAAAAGTCAATGAACCATAAATGTATACTGCTACATGAATGAAAAGAAACTGGTTTGCAAAGCCTGCATACTATATGATTCCAATTATATAACACATGGAAAAGGCAAAAGTGTAGAGACAGTATGAAGATTAATGGTTGCCAGGGATTTGGGGAAAGAGGAAGAGATTGAATATGTAAAGCGTGGAAGACTTTCAGGGTGAAGATACTATTTTGTATGATAATGTAATTGCAGATAAATGATAGTATATATTTGTCAAAAATCCATAGAACATTAAGCATGAAGAGTCAACCTAAATTAATGCAGATAGAAGAATCATTTAGGAAGAATAGAATACTGACTGTGACAAAATGATCCAACCATACAACAAATATATTAAACCACATCAATGTATTGAGTGGGGAGAGAGGAAGGTGCAGACCTATGAAACTGTAGAAGTGAATCAACTCAGTCCAGATAAGTGCTTAAGTCCAGGTAAGTTAAAGCTGTTGGATCCCATATGTCCCACTGTGTGATTCAAATCTCCTTCCTGGTGCCTTGAGAAACACTAGGCATGAGTGCATGTGTGTCCAGAAATCTCTAAAGGAGGAAAAGAAGGAGGAGAAGGAATTGCAGCCTGACCATTCCCCGTGAATGGTGCTTTTCCTTTCCCTGTCTCTGTCTCTATGAGTGCACATACACACACAAAACAAACAAACAAACAAGCACACAGAAAAAAAAAAATGAATTGACTCCATGTGACGAAAAGCAAAACCCAGCACATAAGCAATGTACTCCGGTTGATAAAGGTTTTTCTCACTGGAGTCCAGGTTAGTAACTGTGGAACTCCTGTACATGTGTGCTGAAATAGAACAGTTACATAAATGAATGGGGAGCAGGTTTCTCACTACTAGAGTGGGAGTTTATAGATACGTAGTTAATGCTCAAGACATCTACATGGCAATGGATTAGCGTTGGAGACCTCCTGCCCTCAATGAAACAGAACCTAAATCCTCTCTTCATAAATATGAGCGGCACAGGTTATTTCCTCCCAAAGACTACAAATTAAAAGTAAAAAAAGAGAAAAAAAAGAGTAACTTTATGGTAGAGAAATCTGACAAGCACTCTCAGCCAAGTGATTAGAGTGCATAAATAGCAATAAATTGTATTGGTAGGATGAAATCACATTTTTGTGTTCTGCCTTTTAAAAATGTATCATCTATGTCTAGTGAGAATCAAAATATCACAGAAATCATAACAGAGGGAGTACTCTACAAAATATCTGACTAGTCAAGATTATCAAAACCAAGAAAATTCTGAGAAATGGTCACATCCAAGAAGAATATCCTAATGAAACATATCTACTATGTGTAATGTTGTAACTTGGATGGGATCATGGAACAGGGAAATCCAGGTATAGTCCAGGGATCCCCATCCCCCCATCATGGACTGGTGTTAATCTGTGGCCTGTTAGGGACCAGGGCACTGACCGTTGCTGATTCTCCTGGCCAGGCAGTGGGGAGTGGGTGATGGGAGCAAGCAAGGTTTCTCCTGTGTGTGCAGTCACGCCCCATCTTTCACATTACCACCTGGGCTCCACCTCTTGTCAGTTCAGTAGTGGTATTGAATTCTTACCGGAACTAAATCCTATTGTTGCGTGACTGTTTAATTGTATAGTGCAGTGTGGTACTGGTAGAAATGAGTGCATGATGGATGTGGTGTGCTTGGGCCATCCTGGGCCCACTCCACCCCCACTTTGGCCACTCATGGAAAGATTGTTTTCCACGAGGCCAGTTCCTGGTGCTGGGAAGGTTGGGGACTGCTGATAGAGACTTTCTATAGTGTACTGGATCAGTATTAGTGCAGTAATTGTAACAAAGACCATACTAATGTAAGGTATTAAGTAGGGAATGCTGGGTACACGTTATATGAGAACTCTCTATATTATCTTCTCAATTTTTCTATAAATCTAAAACAGTAGGCTAACAGGTGGAGGCATAGTGGTAAAGTTTCTGGACTCCCCTGTAGTGGTGGTTGAAGTCCCAGTTTCAGTGACTAGAAACTCACACCAAGTGTGTGTTTCTGTGTACCCAAAATCCTGAGAGGGGAATGGAGGAGAACAGTTGCAGTGTGGTTAACTCCCCAGGGGCTTAATTTCTCACTTTTTCTGTGCCTCTCTGTCTCTCTGGCAAGCACACACACCCTGCAGCAAAATCTCTTTTAAAAGGAAAAAAAAAAAAAAAGCCAAAAGTAAAACTATTTTTAAAAAAAGCAAAAAGCAGTGTATCTATTCCTTGCACTCAACCCCATCATCATCGAATCCAAAGATCTTTGAAGCCTTATAGAACCGAAAGAGAGAAGGAACTTTAGTGTCAGAATCACTGTGTAGATGTGGAATGTACGACATTTGAACAAGAATGCACTACAGTTGAACAAGAAATAACTGCTTATTATGTTAAGTAATAAAAACCTGGGGATTTATTTGTTATAGCAGCAAGAATTATTCAAAGAGATAATCATCTTTTTGTGATGTTCTCTTTAAAATATTTGGTTTTCTCTACAATTTGCTTTATATTGTAACAATAGAAGGTCTGTTATCCAATAAATGGCAAATGTATAGAAATGTAAAAGATGATAACATAAGTTTGAAATGGGTCTGATTTTCAAAAAATAAAATCATGTCCATCTTAAAAGCTAGGCAGTATGTTAGTCTCTGGGAACATAGTATTGAAGATGTGACAGAATATCTTATCTTACTTTTAGTAAGACAAAGTTATCTGAAAAATAAAATGAGATTAAAAGGAGGGAAAAAGAGGGACCAGCAGCGTAGTGGCTATGTCGCTGGACTCCCACGTAGTCGACCGCGGTTTGCGTCCCAGACCCGGTGGCTTAAACTTACGCCAGGTGCGTGTGTGTGCGTGCGTGCCCAAGATTCTGGGAGGAGAATGGAGGAGAAGGGATTGTGGCGTGACCATCCTCCCTTGGGGGATGATTTCTCGCTTGCTATCTCTCTGTCTCTCTCTCTGTCTGTCTGGCTAGCGCGCATGCCCTATAGCAAAAAACTCTTCAAAAAAAAAAAAGGAGAAAAAAGGGAAAAGGAAGAGAGAAGTGATGATTGTGAGAAAAAAAACCAGGAAATCCAAATCTAAGGGTAGAGTTGAGAAGATACAACAGAATGGGAACTAAAATTTTATGTCATTTCTTTCTCAAATTTCTTGTGTCTAAATGCAATAACAACATTTTCTTGAAAGGGCATAGTTTCTTAATGATATCAGAAAATTTTTTAAACATCTTTTTTTAACACTTATAGCACATGTTGTCATGTATAACTTTCAGAACAAATATAAAGGTTGATTGTTAGAGTATAAGAAAAAAAGCAAAAATAATTTATGTAATATGTGAGTCTCTTAATACAGATTTTATTTTATTTTATTTTATTTATTTTATATTTTTGTTCAGAGGTTATGTGGACTTGCTAGAGAGTACCAGAAAGATAAAAAGAGAGAGAAGGAGAAAGCACCTGCTAATGGGGCGTGATCATGCCGCAATCTCTTCCCCATTTCTCCATCCTGCTGGTATTTGGGATTTGGGGACCAGCACACACACATACCCAGTGTGTTTTTCCAGCCATCAGGGCCAGGATTCATACATGTGGGATCCAGTTCTTTTAACCACTAAGTCATGAGGCTGGCTTAACACAGGTTTTTTTTTTTTGTTTATTTTTTTTCTTTTTCTATATTTCAACAGTCAAATAGTAAAATGCCTGTTATAAAAAAATATGATATGGGACCAGCAGGTGGCATGGTGGTTAAGGTGCTGGACACTCCCATATGGCTGACCACAGTTCAAGTCCTGGACCTGGTGGCTTGCTTTCTCACTTTCTCTCTTTCTCTCTCTCTCTCTCTCTGTCTCTCTCTGGTCAAATTAAAATAAATAAATGAATAAATACAATTAAATAAAATAATTATATCACACATGACATATTTTTAAAATAATTTCAAATAGCTATATTAGAGGGAAAGAAAATAGATAAATAATTGAAATCATTATTACACAGCCTTTTTTTCTATAGAGAAATAATTATTTCTTCTACCTTTACACATATTTCATTTGGGGTGAACAAGCAATATAATTTGCCCAAAATATTTATTTAATTGGTAAAGGATAGTTTTTGATGATGAGACTGAAAAACTTATTTAGAAAATTAGATTGCAATCAACACATAAGTGAAAAATTTAAAGTAAGCATATATTAATGATGTGATTGCATAGTCGAATTGAAAATTAACTTTAATCCCCTATCCACATGAGCTTTTGGTTTTTTGTTTGTTTGTTTGTTTGGGTTTTTTTTTTTGAGAGGTTTTCGCTATAGGGCGCGTGCACTCACCAGACAGACAGAGAGAGACAGAGAGACAGAAAGCGAGAAATCACCCAACCAGGGGTGATTCTCCACGCCACAATCCCTTCTCCTTCATTCTCCTCTCGGGATCTTGGGCACGCACGCACATGCGCCCAGTGTGAGTTTAAGCCACCGGGTCTGGGACTTGAACCGCTGTCGACTACTATGTGGGAGTCCAGCGACATAGCCGTTACGCTAACTGCTAGTCCCAGCTTTTGTTTTTTTGATATGTGGTGCTACACAGGAAATAAAATTTGCTTGTAGAAACACATTACTTTTTACATTTTTCTTTTACTTAACCTCTTAAGAAAGATCTTAACAACGGTGACTCTTAGATTATAGGAAGCTACTCATGGAACTGTTAAAATACTACTTAAGTTTAGTTTCCTTAGCTTATTCTAAGAAAGAAAAAAATACTCTCTTTTTTAAAATTTCTTTTATGAGCTCTAATACAGAGAGTATATCTGAATAAGTTCAGTTAAATTTTCAAGAAAAAAAAGAATGACCTCACATAATCAAGAAAATGAATAATTTTAAAAATTTATAAGCTAAAATATGACAGTAATTTTCTCAAGCAGTCAGGCACACTGCCCTTTTATATTACTGGGCCCAATGAATTATGAATGTTGGCTGAATAAAAAGCCCGAGGGTGACAATGGAGCCACGTTTTGTCATTTGCACGTAGAAAATGTCTACTGCCCTTGCTGGATTTCCAAATCTTACCATTATCAGTGGCTGCTAAGGACTTTGGGAAATACACGAGGAATACTTCAGGGTGGAGAAGATGAGATCCTAATTACTAGCCATGATAATAAGTCGAATGCGTGTAGACACTTTAGTCTTTTGAACTATGTGAGTAGCTTAGCTCAGCAACCCCCTCCATCCTAACCTACCTTAACAGACAGAAGCAAATACAAAAGAAAAAGGCAGTTTTCAAGTGCATATATCTCAGCTGCAGGAATTATAAGTGGGAAGAACAGGTGTTCTGAGAGATTCTACAGTGCTTCAGTTGCTAAGGAAACCACTTTCATTGCTCAGAAAGGCAGATAACCTGGACTTTTGCTGCCAAATTGCTATCAACAAAGGTTGGAAATGATATAAACATGCATACGCAAGTGAAAAGGACAGGAGTAGTTTTAAAAATAACTCAGTGATAAGGTTGCATTGAGAGATGCCTGGAAAATAGTTGTATATTAAACAGGAATAGGTGCATAATTGCTAAATAATTTGAAACAGATTAATCTAAGCACGTAATTTCAAATTAAAGTATAAAAATAGAAAAACTTAATTTGCTCACCATCTCAGCACTAATTGCATAACAGTGCTAATGCAATTAATAATATATATGTTTTAGTAATTACCTAATAAAGCTTGATTTATATTTTAATGTAATGTTAATTATACAAAATAGAAAGAAGTGGGTACTAGATAATTTTATTTGGCACTTATATATACTAATTATTTATTTCCTGGTTGTTATTTCCAAGCTGTGTATAAGACGAAGGAGCACTTAGGAATAATATGATAGGATTGCTTTTATAAGAGACAAAATGTGATCAATATTAATAGGAACCACTCTCATATATTATGCTAATAGTTGGTTTATAAATGTACTACAAATATCCTTCTTGAACTGTAGAACTATTCCTTGAATGAAACAATACTTTAAATTTTGTTTTCTTTACAGCAATAACATAAAGTATATACTGGAAGAATGAGAGAAACGAGGAAGCAATAAGCAAATATAAAAACAAAAACAAAAAAACTCTTCCTCAGCATGATTAGTGCGAAATTAGAAATATGCAGTTTTCATTTAAGATATAAGGTTATTCCTACTTATATATTAAACCATATTATCAAGAAATGTTAATAATTAACATGATTCATAAATGAATGTTTAATAAAAATTGTATCTTTCACTCTGTTTGCCTCTGTGACTATCCTTAATAGCTCAAAATGATAAAAAAATATAAATTTATCTCTAACATCATGGCATATGACATATAATCAACATTCAATATTTGGAGTCTAGAAGCCCAGCATAATTTCATCATACTGTATTATGTCATATTTTATCATCCATTTTAAATCTTAAAATAATAATTAAATTTTGTCTCTTCTATTATGTAAAAAATGTTTAAATGGAGGCAGAAAGAGACATTGCATTTTCCAATTTATGCTCTTTTCATCATAAAGCCATTTGTTTTAGAAATAGTTAAATAATTTTGACAAAGTTTGACAAAACTGACACATCTGCAGATAATGGTACAATCTGATATTTATAAAGTATCAAGTTTTCTATTAATATATGTTTCTAGTTTCCATGGAAATTTAGTAATCAGTTGAACTGATTTTTAGTGGAATCAAGTAATGCTATTTGTAGTGTTGTATTTAAAAGTTTCTAATGATTAACTCTTTGATTATCTAATGTTTTACAAAATTAATAGCCCCTTGGCTACTTATAGAGTCAACACATAGGCTATCTGTGGTAGCATAGCAGTAACATAATGCTCTGTGATGCTGAAGTCACATGAGTAATCCTGGGTTCAGATCCCAACATCCCCCTCTGTGGTCTGGGTGTATGCATTTGTTCCCATGATCCTACTGGCTGGGTCTTGGAGTGGATCATGGCATGACGAACCTACTGGCGCTGCCTCTTTCTCCTTCTTTCTCTCTTTCATAGGAGAAATTGTTTCACTAAAAAAAGTCAATACATATTCAAAGCTATACTTGCAATGAATAATTACAGATTGAATTTAAATGCACAAATTTAAAGTACTTAACTCTGGACTTTGTGCTTTTTTTTTCTTTTCCTTCGTTTAATTTTCTTTTTCCAATTGGCACCTGAGGAGGTCGTTCTCAGAATTAAAAGAGTTTAAAACGTAGAATATTTAGAAATGTGCATTGCATGTGTTTAATTACCAGAATTTTGATTTTTACTGTAATATAAGTTCTGTAAAGGAAGGGATTTCTGAGAGTATCTATTATATAGTAGACATTCAATTAAAATGTGTTGATTAACTAAACTTAGAGTATCAGTTATTTTACTTACTGGAATTTATTATTCTAAATTCGAAATACAAATTCTACATTAATACTGGTGATCTTCAGACTGGAAGGACCAAACCTGTATTTACATAAGGACCATCCAATGTATATGTAACCAGGATATCCAGAATAATTTTCAAGTATTGAACTACTATGAACACTCCGTATCACAAATAAATAAATAATAGAGACTGCCTGAGGTAGCTCTTATCATCTTTGGCTTTTTATTTTATACCAAGTGTGCCTTGATTTCTCCTATACTGATTCTTACCATAACATTGTCTTTATTGAAAATATCTTTGTGTCCTAGAAAATACTCATGTTTTAGTAGGGTAAATTGTTTCAGCTTTAGTCTTTAGGAAATCCTTCAGGTTGATACCGGGATTCTTTCAATGTGCATTTTTTACTTTTTTTTCACCTTTGTTTAAATCCTTTTTTACTTTATAGAAGCAGGAGATGCCTGGGTACATCTTGTACAGTTTGAAATCAACCACTCCGTAAGGATCCTGGATCCTTCAATGGTCAACGGTCCTTAGAAACCAAGATAAAATATAAACATTAGATGAATAAGGTGTTAAGGCATATAATTAAGCTCTTTATATAATTTTCCAGTTTTAATAAGCCTAACATTGTTTTACAACTTTAAAAAAAAGCTTAAAGATTTAGAAGTTGACTGGAGAAACCATTATTCACAGCTTAGGTGTAAAGCAAAAAAATGACTGGAAGGACTTTCAGTGACACTCTGGAGCACAAACAGGTACAGGTAAAGTTCGCTGACTTCCTGAAAAATTACAAATATTTGAATATGTATTTTAGATACCAAAGAAATAATTTGCTAATTTGCAGATTATCTAGTAGAAAAAAAAAAAACCTAAAATGTTAGTTTACTAAAAATAATATATTAACTAGTTTCATATCTAGTAGTAAATTTATTTCAGCATTTCTTTGACTGATGTGTGAAGCTGATAATTACTCAACTTTTGGCCCATCGGCACCTATATACAAATTTTCTAATTAGTGAGTTTAAAATCTTTTTTTGTGTGCTTATTCTAATTTTTCACTTTGAGAGGACTTGTGGTTTTAACTTTTTGCAAACCATATTTAATAGAATGAATTTTCCATTACTCTAGGCCATATAAATTCATGAAATGTTCTCTCTTTTCTCTGTCATGTATATTGTGAATGTGGATGAAACTGTTAATAAAAATGAGGCATTTCAACCTTTATTGATAGACTCTAAATTCAGATATATTTAAAGTGGAACAAGGAGAAATTAATTTACTGACCTTTCTGCTTCCCCGCCATTTTCAAATGATGCAGTGCACCTGATGGAGTGTTGTCTGTGGCAATTAATGAGAACATCTGCAAGAAAAATTGAGGAAATCATGGTTTTTATCACACACAGCCAGTTCCTTGTCTATCCATCTTAGAAATAGATTTCAGAAGTACAATAGTTGTCATGGAGATCTTTATTAATAAATTTATTTTAATCAAAATAAATATATGAATTCTTCTCCAAATTTTCCTTCGGGAGAAACTTTTAAAACTCTACCAGTGTGGTCTGCATAGTTCCTCAGCATAGTATGTCCAATAAACTTCCCTTTTATACATTCTTTTTTGCTTTTATCTGGTGGAATTTTACAGTTAGTAAGTGCCAATCTCTGGAGGCTCACTTGAAATGCAGTTAATAGTGCTCTCTGCCATCGGTTCCAAAGGACTTGCCAAGATGTCTCTTGAGATTTGTCCTACTCCCAGATGGTAAAATTGAGTGAAAGTGAAAGTCACACATTGGATCTAAATTGCCATAGGAAATTCCCAAGTGCTTAGTTCATGTTATCTCTTAGGAAGTAGAAACTTCTTAAAAGAATCATTGGATTAAATGATGATACTTGAAAAACGTTATCTGAAAGGAAACCTTTCTTGCTTTCACAACACTACCATGTGTCGTTCTGTCTCTGTCTGTGTCTGTCATGCATTTAAGAGGAAATGTATAGCAAAAACAAACAAACAAACAAACAAAAAACAAAAAAAAAAAAACCAGCTTATGCCTTATAGTCTAATCTTGGGTCATCTGAAAGATCTGATCAGTTCAGAAAATGTCTTTGAACTAGTATTCTCTGTCAACTTGCCAAACCTTTTTATTTCTTTAAGAGAGACGTTTGCATAGGGCATATTCTCTCTCCAGAGAAGCAGAGAGAGACAGAGAGACAGAAAGAGAGACTCACTCCCCAGTGGGGATCGCCATGCCACAATCCCTTCTCCTCCATTCTCCTCTCAGGATTTTGGGCATGCATGCACATGTACCTGGCATGGGTTTTAAGTCACCAGTTCCAGTACCCAAACTGCAGTCAACTAGGTAAGAGTCCAGTGATGTAACCATTACGCCACCTGCTGGTCCCAACTTGTCCAAATCTTACTTTGCATGTATATTGCTTATGTTATATAAATTGTTCATTAATAAAATTTTTCATGAACTGGATAGAGTCTTTGATGCAGACGTATTAAATTGAAATGTAAATATATTCCCAATAATAATAATTTACCTTTTGCTTTATAAGTGGATAAACCAAGGATGAGCAAGAATATAAGATTTGTCAGACACACATATGCAGCAAGTAAATAACAAAAATCAACACTTGTATTGTATTCAATGTCAAATGATTACTGCTTATTTACATGTATGTATTAACTCAATCAATCCTCACATTAATCCTATAAAATAAGCATGTAATTATTATCTTAAGCTGTAAAGAAACTGAAGAACAGAGAGAAGCAGAACCTAGTAGTAGTGGTGGCAGTACTAATAATAGTAGTTATGGCAGTAGCTAACGATTATTGATATTCTCAGTATTGCTTTAATAAATTTACTCAATAATCCAATAGTAATATGAGTGGGAAAATATTATTATGGTTATTTTATGGAGAAATAACTGAGGCAGGAATCAGAGAAGATATATACTTATCAATTTATTTAGTAGTCACTAAACTTTTGTACATGTAAATATTTCTTGTAGGACTTTTGAATGAACTTCTTTTTCTTCATTCTGTATGAAGATATCTATAGAAGTTATATTAAAATTTTATATCAGTTTAACTCTTTATATGCAGATGATATACCAATTTAAACATTCATGTATAGGGACGGCAGATGGCATAATGGTTATGTTGCTGACTCCCATACGGCCAACCACGGTTTGAGTCCTGAATCTGGTGCCTTGAAACTCATGCCATGCATGTATGTGTGTGCATGCCCAAGATCCTGGGAAGAGAATGGAGGAAAAGGGATTGAGGCATAGCCATTTCCCTTGGGAGTTGGGGTGATTCTCACTTTCCCTCTCACTGTCTCTGTCTCTCTCTCTGTCTCTCTCCAGTAAGAACATACACCTAAGGCAAAAACCTTTAACTCCCCCCAAAAGTTTACATGTATAAAAATACACATTTTTATTTTTATTTATAAATAATTTTATTAATTATGTATAGTATTACGCATATACATGGAGATGACAATAGAAGTGATATCCCAAAAGTTCATAAAAATGCATATTATGAAAAACTGTTGATAGATTTCAAAATATTTGTTCCTAATAAACTCATACTTTAATTGCATTTTTCCACATACTTTTTCTTTTAAGGTTTTTCCTATATGGCACATACACTCACTGGAGAGACACAGACAGTGAGACAAAAAGTGAGAAATTTTCTGGGAGGATGACCACAGGACAATGCCTTGTCCTCTGTTCTCCTCTTGGGATTTTGGATACATATGCACATGCACCTGTCTGATTTTCAAGCTGCCATGTCCAGGACTTGAACCACAGTCAGCCATGTGGGAGTCCAGCACCTTAACTATTGCACCACCTGCTGACCCTTCCACAAACTTTTAAAAGTCTCATTGGTTAATGTTAAAAATGATGACTATTGGTTCATATCAGTGCTTTGGATCCTTTCTATGTTTTAAATATGTACGACTATGAAAGACAGATTCTGTACTATTTCAGTTTTTTTTTTAAATCAATCTTATAGGAACTCATTATGTACATATTCTTTAATTGGTGTCCAATACATTAATATATTTTATTCTATGAAAGAAAACTTTGATTTTTTTTTTTAAGTTTGATTGTAAGCTACATGAGCCTGCTGGAGAAAGCCAAAGAGAGAGAGAAAAAGAAAGAAAGAGAGAGAAAGGAATAGTGAGAATGAGATTAACAGATGGCATAATGGTTACAGCACTGGACTGATTTGTAGTGGGCTGCGGTTCAAGTCCCAGTCCTCGAGACTTAAAACTCATGCTAGGCATGTGTGCATGTTGACTCAAGATACTGAGAGAAAAATGGAGAAGGATTGCGGTGTTGCAATCTTCCCTAGGGGATGATTTCTCACTTTGTGTCTCTCTGTCTCGGTCTCTCTGGCAAGCACACATGTGCTATAGCAAGAATATCTCTTTTTAAAAAAGTGTGAAAACACACCCTCCAAGGAGGGTGAGCATGCTGCAATTCCTTGTCCTCCATTCTCCTCTTGGGATTTGGTTCACATATGCACATGCGCACAGTGTGTTTTTCTAGTCACTGTCTCTGGGACTGAAATTATGCAGTCGACCATGTTGGATCCAGCTGCCTTAACCACCATGCCACTGGCTGCCTACCTGTTTTATTCATATGTTGTGAATGCATTAGAGTATATTTATTAATCTCTTAAAACCAAACTAAAACAATACACAATAACATAAAATTTGTTGATTTCAAAGGAAATTCTCTCACATGGGATTAGGTTTCTTTAGTAGCAAAAAAAGTCGAAAAAATAGGTAAGAGATGGAATAAAATTGGAGAAAGGCTCTTACGTAAATTCTAAGATTAGTATTTTCATAAATGATAAAGGAAAGAATTAAAGGGCTTAAAGAAAAGTACTGAAACACTCATATTTATAACTCATTTTGATTACCATCTGAGGAACATATATTTTATCAAATTTATTGATATAATGTATACACAGTAAAATGTGCATGAATATAAACTTGTATAGCTAATTCTATCACTTCAAAATTTTTTTACAACCGTTTGCAATCAAACTTTTCTATCTTTAATCCAAACAATCATTATTTTATATAATAGTAGCCAAATATTGGGAACTCAAGTACATATGAACAGGAAAGAGGATAAATAAATTGTGGGATATTTAGGAACTATAAAAAATGAAAAGTCTGAGAATCAATAGACTTAAAGCATGGGTTTGAATTCTGATTCCATTATACATTAACTGTAAACTCTTTAGAAAGTAATTATACCTCAGTGAGATTCAGAACCCTGTAACCGAAGTTTGATAATATTTCTAGTTAAACATTCATTCTTATTAAATGTCTAGTGCATATTAAAGTGTCTGGTTCTTAGTAAGAAATAACAGGCTAATTTTAAGTGCAAAGTGAGGACATATTATTCCACTACTCTTCATTTATGAAAAAAATATAGTTTGCTGGTTTCTGGGTGGTTTGGGTAGGAGCTTAGATGGAGGCTTTCTCTTAAAAGAACAAGATTTATGCACGTGCCTGGTCTAGAGACAACCACCATTTTTGTGAACACAGTATAATATCAGAGGAGATACCCCTGCTTTAACTGTCCTAGGGAGATAGTAGAAGTCAAGTGTTTCTATTGAGAAGATCATTCATTTAAAACGCTGCAGCTGGGCAGGCTCTAGCAACAGGAAATCGGATAAATCAGCAGTTAAGGGAGTTGGATCTCATATGGACAACCATGATTTCAAACTTGCTCTAGTCACTTGAACAACATCCTGGGTACATGTGCCTGTGTGCCCATAGTCCTGATGGAAAAAGAAATGGAGAAAAAAGATTGTGGAGTGGCCACATTCTACCAGTGGGTGCTTTCTCTCTCTCTCTTTCTGTCTCTAGTGAGTGCATGCATTTCTGGCAGTAAAATAAATAAATAAATGGGTAAATAGATAAATAAATAGCTACAACTAGAGTATTAAAGACCAACGTGAGTACTAAATTTTGGGAAACTTAAATGATGAAAATGTTTTTCTAAATGTAACAACATAACTGGTTGAGGTTAACCTTCAGAGCCAGTAAGTAACTGGGAAAGGAAACATCTATCTACACATGAAAGAATATATATTTCAGTGCATTTGTTTATAATAACTGACACAATGATGGTTAGTAGTCAAATATGGGTTATTTATGGTTTCAAAGTTTTTCACTTGAAAAGGGAATGCATCTTTGCATAGAACAAAGATGCAGGTAGCTTGATTTTCTTTTTTTTTTTTGAGAGGTTTTTGCCATAGGGTGCGTGCGCTAGCCACATAGACAGAGAGAGACAGAAAGAGAGAAATCACCCCCCAGAGGGGATGGCTACGCCGCAATCCCTTCTCCTCCATTCTCCTCTTGGGATCTTGGGCACGCACGCACACGTGCCCGGCGTGAGTTTTAAGCCACTGGGTCCAGGACTCGAACTGCAGTTGACTACATGGGAGTCCAGTGACATAGCCATTATGCTAACTGCTGGTCCCAGCTTGATTGTTATAGCTCCAAATAAATTTCTGTGTTCTGAATGAAACTAAGTAGAATGAACTACTTATAAATCTTGGTGTCATTTAGGAATTTCTTTGGTTTTTCCTACTATATAATAGGAAAGCCACAAAATCATAGATGTTTGTTTTAAATATTAAAGTTTTACATCACCTGATGGAATTGTTCTTATGTACTTTTACATTTTCCCGAAATGACTCGTAGGATTATTTTTTAGTGTGCCTGTGGATATATCTAATGAACACTCACTAAACACTAAAGAGAAAGGTGTTTATCTCCCATTGTCTTTACTACATTTTAACAAACAAAAATAAAAAACTGACAGTCCATTTGGAATTTGGTATAAAATTGCAATGTACAGCACATTGTCAAGTCACATGAAAATAATTTTTATTAAATTCAAATGCCAGTACCTGCCAATTTTACTGCCCTCTTAATAAATAAGAATATTGTTCTAAAATCCAAAAAGTGACATTTATACTTCATGGGAAGTATATATGTTCTAAACCAACTTTCAGAACATGAAGAATTATTTTAAATCAATCAGTGTTCTGTAATGAACTTACTTTAATAATGGAAATATTATGCAATTTGGGATTGTCCAACATGATAGTCACTGATCATGGGTGAGACTTGAGCATTAGAAATATGATTAGCACAACTGAGAAACTGGTTTTTACACTTTAGTAAATTAAAATTTATATTGAAATAGTTCTATGAAGCTCATGGCTACTACGTCGGATAGACATTCTCAGGCTGATAATGGGAATTATTCCCACATAGGACAATTATCCATAGCAGAAATTATTAACTGTGATGAGGGCCAATGAAACAGGAAGTTTTCATTTGAGACAAGATCAATGATCCATTCTCTCTGAATGTAAGAACCCAAGAGAAAGTCGGCACACTTCTTAGGAAGACTTTTCAGTCTTAGTCTTTGTAAGTTTAGCTTGTTCATAAGAAAAAATGAGAAATTTTTCTTTCAGAGAATGATGTTGAAAATTGAAATCACTTACACTAATAGACCATCTTAACTGAAAACGGGACCCTACTCCTGCTGTTTCAACTTGTCTTGATTTTGTCCCTAGATATTTTTGTACTGAAATTTAAGGCTAGAAACCAATAAAAAGATTTTGTGTTTGATTCAGAGAAATCTTATAAGCCAATAAAGGATAAACTATATTGCACGTTTAGGCAAATAGCTCTCCTATCAGGAAACATTTTGCTCACCTCGGCAAGTAGTTTGGTTAGTAGACAAAAGTTTACTTATGAAGACGATTTCCTGCCTGTTCCTAGTATCCTAAACTTTATTCAAATACAACTTCTTACATTAAAAGAATTACTTTAAACCACTGGACCCCAGATCTTTAAAATCCTATAAATATTTCCAGTGAGAGCCTCTTCTGAGATTCACTAAGATTCTGACAAGGTGATGCTTTCATACCCGCATTGATCTACAAATTTTTTGTTTTTTTGTTCTTGTTCAATAAGTTTTCTGGTGACCTTTTTCAGGAGTCAGCACTGTGCAGATATTTTGACAGGAATTTCTAGTGAATGGTAGTTAACTTGTATACTTCAGGGCCAGCTTGTGGTTAAATTGTTAAGTCAGCTAGAGCCCACATGTCCAACCGCCACAGTTCGAGTCTCAGACCTGGAAGCTTGAAAAAATACACCAGACACGTGTACGTGCATTCCCATAATTGGGAGAAGAAGAGAGGAGAAGTTGTTGTAATGGGGCCATTTGCCCTGGAGGGTGCTTTTTCAGTTTTCCTCTCTGTCTCTCTCTGGTGAGCACATGTCCTATCTGAACTTAAAAAGAAAAAAAAAAAAAGTATATTTTGCTCTTTCTGGAAAGAAATGAGAGAAGTTAGTAAGACTCAACTTAAAGTTAGCTCTTTTTGTTTTATTCTTCTGTAAAATAGGAATATTAGTATAGAAAATAGCATATGATTATAATAAGGAATTAGTTAATTGGTTTATAAGATTTACTTGATTTTCTCCCTCATTAACCCTCAGGAGATGTTGATCAGCTTTTATGTATTTATTTATATATTTTTGCTATAGAGTGCCTGCGCTCACCAGAGAGACAACGAGACAAAAAGCGAGAAATCATTCTCTGGCAGGGATGGCCATTCCACCATTCATTCTCCTCCACTCTCTTCTAGGAATTTTGGCCACATATGCACACATACCCAGTGTGAGTTTCAAGCCACTGGGTCCAGGACTCAAACTATGGTCAGCCATGTAAGAGTTCAGTGCCTTAACCGCTATGCCACCTGCTGGCCATAATATGTTTCAATGTTTATCCCAAGCATATAATATATCATAAAATTTCAACATTTTTCTCAATAAAGTGAAAATATTAAATATTCAAATAAAGCAGGCTTTAATAGGAACAGCACTAAGACTTTTCCTAAATTAAGTTCTATATTCACATTAATCCTACCGAGTATTCTTGTTCTTGTTTACATTCTTCTTTTTTTATTTTTCTTTTTACTAAGATACAGTAGCCAACCTATAGAAAATGAATTTAGAAGAAGATCTTTTAGTAGACCGGCCATTTCAGTCCAGTTTACTTCCATCTTTATCTCCTGGAGAGATATATTGCTCTTCTGGGATATTATTGACAACAATGGTCAAAGCCTATTTTAAGAACAGGAATTATGACCTGAAGTTAAAACAGTACCACGAAATATCAGGGATGTAAAAGGAGGAAAGACAGGAAGAGATAGTCAAAGTGTAGTGTTTTTTTGCAATGAGCAAAAGTCCCAACTCACTAGATGCACACTAACATAAATGAGATGGAGCAGCATTTCTGTTGTTCATGTCCAGGAGGCTGATGCCAATGCCTCACCCGTGTGAAGGTACATCATCTTTTTGAACGATTATCCTTTGTCATTTTCACAGATTTTATTTTAGTTGAGTTTTTCTTTGCCATTTTGTCCTTTTTGTGTCTTTTTATTTTATTTTATTTTTAATTTTTGCTAAAGATACTTACGCTCACTGAAGAGAGAGAAACAGAGACAATGAGAGGGAAAGTGCGAAACCACCCTCCAGGGGGCATGGACATGCCACAATCCCTTTTCTCCATTCTCCTCTCTGGACTTTGGAGATCCACACACATGCACCCTGAGTGATATTCAAGCTGCTGAATCTGGGACTCAAAGCACACAGTGGCGGTGTAGGATCCAACTAGCTGAATTTCCAGGCTACCTGCTGGCTCTGTCATTTTGCTCTCTTTGAAATGGGATTGATATTCTTGTTCCATGTGCACTTGTATATAGTATAAGATGTGAATAATAGGTAATAGCCACAGAACTTTTCGAGCAATCACACAAAAACAAGGTAAAACAAACAGTAGCTGTGTTGCACAGTGGTTGGACGTTGAAATGGTTAATGTGCACATACTGGAACGAGAAAACAGAAAACCCTGTGCTCACTTTGTCCTGAACAGGAGCTCATGACCACATTGACCAATGGAAGAGTTCGGCATGTTCCCTAAACATGTCTCACAGTTCTATTAGAACCTCAGCAGCTGCAAAACTTTAGCAAATTTTTACTGCCCCTTTGGTGCCCTCTTTCTCAATAAATATACAGAAAATCAGCCAGTCTGGGCTGCTTTCCTCAGAGAATGCAAGCCCCCTCTCTTCTCTGTTAAAGATCATTGCTTGTCTTGGGTGTTTTATTTTGCTCCTGTTTCTGTAATACCTACATTCTGACCGCACTGGATGTGGCTGTACCAACAAACCATTACCTGTGCATACATACGATTATCTAGCAGGACTAGACTTTATACCTACCTATCTGAAGCCTATTTCTATAATTAAATTTTTGATTGTGAAATTCATTTTTGCCAAATTAGGATGTGTTCTCAATCAAATAAAAATTCAACTATCAGGTGGCTTGCTAGATGAAATGCTGATCAAAATAAGATAAGCATTTTATTATAGTAGATTTTATTATAGTACATTAAGAATGAAGGCACACCAAAAAAATAATGAAGGCGCACTAGCAGAATTTAGAGTATTGAATACTAAATTAAAGGTATAAGGTAAGATACTAAAGCAAGGAATGTTATGCATTTCCTTTGCTTCCGTTAAGCTGCTATATTACATTTTCCTTCCATTTTCTAATTAGAAATGGCCATGGAAATGAATGAACAATGGAATAAGGAGGGAATTATGAGACTAATCCATTTCAAGGCCTTGTCCCTAAATCTTCCTGTGAGGGCCTCTATATTATCTTTTCTCACATATTCTGGATGAATAATATTAGGCAAATTTGAAGTCACATGTCAACAATGGAATGAGGCTAGGAATCTTAATCACTGCTTTTAACAAGTACTGTCACCTGATCACTCCATATTATAATCATGATAAATTTGGAAACTTAAACATTGTTTTATTAATTTACTGAGATTTGGAAATATTTTATAAAACAGCTAGAGTTAATTTTATATGTATTAGGTCATCAGTAAAGTCATGACATACTTTTCTCTGTTTTTCTATACAAAAATATATCATGACTTGTTTTTCTTTTTAGAGCTTTTTTGCATTAGGGCATGTGCCAGAGAGAGATGGAGAGACAGTGAGAGGGAAAGTGAATATTTTTTAAAGCTTTTTTGCATTAAGGCATGTGCCAGAGAGAGATGGAGACAGTGAGAGGGAAAGTGAGAAATCACACCCCAGAGGGATGGCCACACTATAATCCTCTTTCCTCTATTCTCTTCCCAAGATCTTGGGCATGCATGCACACACACCCGGTGTGATTTTGAAGCCATCAGATATGGGACTCAAACCACGGTCGGCCATGTGGGAGTCCAGCAATGTAACTGCTACACCATCTGCTAGTCTCACATCATGACTTTTCTGATGATCCAATATATAGTTCTTTGAAATAGAAAAACCTTGCTAATTCTGAGCTTTTTTATATTCCGCAGATAACCAGAAACCATGCATTTGTTATGTTAGACATTAGCCCAGCACATAGGAATGTCCCCCCCACCAGAAAATTCAGAGGAGGAGGGCTGGGTAAAATAATACAAGGTTGTACATAGCACTCTTGATGACACAATGCCTGAATTTTATTTTTTAGAAAAGTGATTACATGTATCAGCTATGAGGGCATTTTTCTATCACAGAAAAATCTTGACATTACCACACTCAATGCTATATAGAGGTCATCAATGAAATGCTAAAATGAAATGGGGGAAAATTGTGAATTGAGTATGCTAATGACTAGACCTGATTAGCTAGACTGAAAAATGATTGTACATTTCAATTAACATTTTCAAATTATGGAAAATCCAAATTCAACTTAATCGACACCTATATCGAAGCCTTCAGGCCTATAAATTAGCTCCCTGGGACACATAATTCCAGGAAAGTTTAACAGAGGCATGTATAATTGATGTGTTAGCAGTCTCACAAGTATGCCAGGGAGTGCATTTAGGTGTCACTGGGCTATCGCAGCACGACTGGAGATTACTCAGCTGCAGATCCTATGGAGTTTCACAAAAGAGTCTATTTTAAGTTTTTATACCCTTTGGGAAGATTTAGAGACAATGTATGAGAGTAAAGAATTATACAGATAATGATAGATTCTATAATGCAAGAGATATCATCGCCTTTTCAACTATTTTTGTCTATTAATGCAAGCTCCTTATCACCATAGAAACTCATAATGACATTATGAAATCATTTTATGCTTGGTAAGTGTCTACATAATAATAGGTGTTAATAACAATGTCTAAATTTACTTGATCTTATTAGTGCAACAAAATATTTCTCAAGGAATAGGTAGATTTTAGATCAGAAGCAAACATAGAATAATACAAATCAAATATAAGCTGGCATTGGAAGGTAAGTAAATATTATTATGATTGTATTTCCGGACAATATTAATTACTGTCTAAAGAATGAGTTCCACCTCACTAATGTGAACAAGGCAACAACATAATCAACATAAATTTAATATATTACTGTCACAGAAATGATTGTGCCATGGCATTGCTTTTGTTAATAATCTTTGAAATTAAAAAAAGTCTTTAATACAAACAAAAGGAGTGCTTATAATTCAAAAATATGAATTGCAAGAACATATTGATAATGTCTGAATAAAAAACCAAAATATCAAAATTTTTTTGTACATTAAAATATTAATAGTTAAAGTGTAATGTGTGAAGTATCCCAAACCCCTAAATATAGTGTTTATCCTCCCATGATTATTCCAAAAACTAATGTAACAGTTGGGAAATTTTGATAGTTAATCACAAATTTATTTTCTCTTTAAATGTTTTCCTATAACTTGCAGAGAAAAATCCCTAGTTACTTAAGTCTTGCACATCTATATTTTGATGGAAAGGTAGATTTGTTTAACAATTACAAAACTGACATTTTGTTAATACATATATTTTAACAAGTTCAATAACAATAAAACATAGTTGGGTGTCTTTATAAGATGTCTACTTTGCTATCTGAACTGCATTTCTCAGAATTCCCTTTCCAGACCATTTCATGTTAAGGTAGGTCAAGATTCTCATGTAATTTAAAAGGGAAAATTAACATCAGCAGCCATTTTGTATGTCACATGGGTTGTTACCAAATATTATTATGATTGTATTTCCGGACAATATTAATTACTGTCTAAAGAATGAGTTCCACCTCACTAATGTGAACAAGGCAACAACATAATCAACATAAATTTAATATATTACTGTCACAGAAATGATTGTGCCATGGCATTGCTTTTGTTAATAATCTTTGAAATTAAAAAAGTCTTTAATACAAACAAAAGGAGTGCTTATAATTCGAAAATATGAATTGCAAGAAAATATTGATAATGTCTGAATAAAAAACCAAAATATCAAAATATTTTATGTACATTAAAATATTAATAGTTAAAGTGTAATGTGTGAAGTATCCCAAACCCCTAAATATAGTGTTTATCCTCCCATGATTATTTCAAAAACTAATGTAACAGTTGGGAAATTTTGATAGTTAATCACAAATTTATTTTCTCTTTAAATGTTTTCCTATAACTTGCAGAGAAAAATCCCTAGTTACTTAAGTCTTGCACATCTATATTTTGATGGAAAGGTAGATTTGTTTAACAATTACAAAACTGACATTTTGTTAATACATATATTTTAACAAGTTCAATAACAATAAAACATAGTTGGGTGTCTTTATAAGATGTCTACTTTGCTATCTGAACTGCATTTCTCAGAATTCCCTTTCCAGACCATTTCATGTTAAGGTAGGTCAAGATTCTCATGTAATTTAAAAGGGAGAATTAACATCAGCAGCCATTTTGTATGTCACATGGGTTGTTACCTATCCACTTAACACTGTATTAGCATGACATAGGGGCTGGTCCTTCAAATATTCCTTCTTCCCAGTAATAGTTCTTCTGCTCCACTGACTCTTGGTCTGGGTGTTATCAGTTTTGCAATAAAGGGTCTCAGCTTATACAAGACACCCATAAAATTAAAGCCAGAACGAGTAAGAGCTAGCATCAATGTCAGCTTATCCCTAGGAACTCCAGATCAGATTTGTGGATTCAGACTCATTGTTCTGTTTACAACAATCAAGATGAGGTGCCTGGGGCACAAGATGTAAGGATGCTTTCACTTTCAGGACCATGGACAGGTTAGGATTTCTTCAA
This sequence comes from Tupaia belangeri chinensis, assembly GCF_000334495.1. Classification (NCBI taxonomy): domain Eukaryota; kingdom Metazoa; phylum Chordata; class Mammalia; order Scandentia; family Tupaiidae; genus Tupaia; species Tupaia belangeri. The sequence continues at coordinate 598,688 of NW_006160178.1, forward strand.
AACTCCATCTCTAATAAAATACGTAAAATTATCCAATAAATAAGGCAGCTCATACCATTGAATCAACATATTGGATGAATTAATAGATCATTATCTATTAAATATTTTCTAATTGTTCTGGATTTGTATTATTGAGGATGCCATTCACTCTTGTTATTTATTTTCATTCAGCATATTAATGATAACTTTAAGCCAAACCATATTACCCTGTGAAGTCCCTGATATTTGTATACTTAACTCTTGTAAACAAACCACAACTGAACTTAGGAGTCTGGTTCTTTACTAAATTTCGGAACCATAATCACCCTCAGCAGTCAAGTTTCAGTCCATCACAGTCTCCCTTTTAAATGTGTTCATACAAACTTCGAGCTATAACTACTCTAACTCTTTCTCTACCTCATTTCCCTTACTTCCATTTTATGTATGTCATGTTTCCTGTCCATATATGTAACCTGATCTCGGAGCACTTTGGAGATCCCCATTCTAGGGATCATGCAATTTGCAAGTTATTCTTTGTTCAAGTAAGGTTTGATAAATGATCAATGCATCACGCTGAAGAAAGAAATCAAATTTAACTGACTTTAAAAATTTAGATCATACCTATGCTAGACCTCTGTGTATTTTCATAAAAACATGGCTTCTTGGGAACCAGCAGTTAGCGTAATGACTATGTCGCTGGACTCCCACGTAGTTGACTGCAGTTCGCGTCCTGGACCCAGTGGCTTAAAACTCATGCCGGGTGCTTGTGCGTGCGTGCCCAAGATCCCGAGAGAATGGAGGAGAAGGGATTGCGGCATGACCATCCCCCCTGGGGGGTGATTTCTCACTTTATGTCTCTATGTCTCTCTCTGTCTGTCTGGCGAGTGCACGTGCCCTATAGTGGAAAAAAAAAAAAAAACAAGGTTTCTTAATAGTATTTTAATAGAGATATTCTTTTTTGCAAAGACAGCTTTTCTTTGATACTATTGTCCAACGGAAGACAATCACCTTAGTGTGGAGAGCACTATATTACACAAATGGACTCCGTTATGACAAGACTTCCTTGAGAAGTAAAAAGTGTAATGTGTACACCCCAGTTCTTCACTTTGCCTGCTAGACTGAAAGGATGAAACAGAAAAGCCCTGATGGTGTACAAGAACACTAAAACTTGATAACTCCAGATGTGTTGGTCCACCAAACAAAGATGGACAGCTTTACCTCGTGACTAATCTTAGACACACGAGCATGAAAAGAGCCCTCACCAGAGCCATGTCGCTTCTGACCACTCTGAGACCAGTGGACATGAGTCCCTCTGACTCTGTTGAGACTTACTGCACTCATCTCCAGCTTAGTACCCATCTCTGGAACCTTCTTTGAGAGCTCCAGGATGGATGGGATTGATTGCCTCTCTTCAATGACAGATGTTTGGGAAATCTGAGGACATATGGCTGATTCTCCACCTTTAGAGACTCTGGAGTGACCTGCTAGTGAGAGTGTTATTCCTTGACTTTATGGCTTTGCTATGCTAAATCTTATGCTATGCAATAAATCTGACATTGTGGAAAGATACAAATGCATCCAGGGTCTTATTCCTTTGATCACAACCCTTAGGAAAAATCATTTTATTGTTTATATCCCTCAGATCCTGCATGATCCACATAATTGCCTGTTTTGACATGTAACCCAGGAGGATTGTGAGGGCTGGAATGAGGAACGGTGTGCCCCCATTTAGTTAATCCACTTGATGGTGAATCTCAGCCCTCTTCTTGCTTTAGACTTTGAAGGGTACCAGTCAGGTGGTAGATTGAGTCTCCAGTGCTTTCTCTTCCCATCATTGGAATTTTTGCCTCATAGGAAGCTTAAGTTTGGTGTTGGCTTAACTGTAAAGGTAATAGAAAATCCACATAGAGTTGAGCAAATCAGAGTCTTCAGTTATTTCAAGAACCAGCCAGTCTTATAAGCATTTGGCAGTTTTATATATAAAGGAGGTGCTTCTTAAGACAGATGGAATAGAGAAATGCATTGTTGATTTGTGTAAAGTCCAAGGGAAAGA
>NW_006160178.1:601093-673649 GCF_000334495.1 Tupaia belangeri chinensis
GAAACCCCCCCCCCCCCCAGAGGGGATGGCCACACTGCAATCCCATCTCCTCTGTTTCCTCAGGATCTTGGGCACACATGCACACATGCCAGGCTTGAGTTTAAGCCACCAGGTCTGAGACTCAAAACACAATTGACTACATGGGAGTCCACCAACGTAGCCATTACACCAGCTGCTGGCCCCAAGAACAGTCCATTTTATTTTATTTTATTTCATATTTATTTATTCATTTATTTATTTGTTTTTGGAGAGGTTTTCGCTATAAGGCACATGCGCTCGCCAGAAAGACAGGAGAGAGACAGAGAGATAGAAAACGAGAAATCATCCCCCAGGGGAAATGGCCACTCCACAATCCCTACTCCTCCATTCTCCTCTTGGGATTTTGGGCACGCACGCACACGCACCTGACATGAGTTTAAGCCACCGGGTCCGGGTCTTGAACTGTGGTCGACTACATGGGAGTCCAGCGACATAGCCATTACGCTAACTGCTGGTCCCAAGAATAGTCCATTTTTAAAGTCAGAATTTTTTTGTTTATAATGTCTGAAAATATTTGTATCAAAAGGAGTATTTTCTTATTTTTGTCACTAGAATACATCCTTTATGTTATTTTATTTGTTAAGTAAGAGCCATCAAATTAGCCTGAATCTTACATCTTTTTATTTTTGTTTTTGAACAATTTACAAAGCATTCAGGTACATGTTATAGGTGGCTCTAGAGGAGCATTTGCCATTCAACATTTTTCTTTTTCTTTTCCATTGTAATTTGCTAGATGATTTATTCATTCAAAACAAGATCTTGAAAGATGACAATGTAAATTAATTAATGTTTATAAATACATTATATTAAATTATTATATTTAGGCTTAATAACTTTAAATAAAATAGATCTTTTTTAATCATGAATAATAGTTAAGAGTTCTAAAGTATGTTAGATGATAAGGTAGTATTGACTGTTCTCTGTGCCCAGGAAATGTAAGGCACAGACCCTCTAATGTCTGTGCTATGTGCTCATGTATAAACTAGGCAGTTTCTTAAAGAGGTTGTATACCTGTTAGCATGAGCCTATATGAATTTTTCCAAGTAGTAGCTATGTTTTTCCCAAATAAATTCAGTATGCATTATGAACTGGGAACTAAGTACTAATATTGTATAATCAACTCTGTAACATCTGTAATTCGTATATAAATATACAAATATATGTAGGACCCAGCCAACTTAACCTCTATGCCACCTGCTGGCCCTCTTTTCAATTTTTTTTACACCAAAGTAGTTTCATAGATTTAATTCCATTTTTCCACAAGAAGTCCCCTCCTATATACACAAACATATGTGTGAAAGAGAAACATATGTTTAATGTCTTTTTTTATCCTCTCATCATTGATCAGAGGGTTTATGTATTAATTAATTACATTAATCAACTTTTATTTCTCCTCAATCTTTATCCTAGTTATTACTAACTTTACTCTGTGTTTCTTCTACTTTGTTTCTTAACATTTATTGGCAAGTTTACTATATTAATCCTCATAATCTTTAGATTAGGCTCTTTTTGTATTCTATTAATTAGGCTCATTTCAATATGTTACATTTGATCTATCTAACACCAGCTAAGATTTATTTATCATATGTTAATGATAAAGTTCAAAAGTCTTTTTTTAAGGAATTGTTTATTTAATTTTATCTGTTATTATTATCATCATCTTAACTTGTTATAGGTCACATGCATTCACTAGAGAGAGAGAGAGAGAGAGAGGGAAAGTGAGAAAGCAAGCCACTGTGTTTAGGACTTGAACTGCAGCTGGCCATGTGGGTTTCCAAGCACCTTAACCACCATGATACCTGTTGACCCTATGTTTTAAATTCTTAATATGCTTACATGAATATATACCTTTTGGTTCTAATCAATCCAACTATTAACACTTGGCATGAGTTTATACAGTTTCATAAATATTTTACATCTCATGTTGTAGTTATGTTATTAACCTTTTGCTAGTATAATACTTCTCTAAATCTAGTGAACAATTTCAGCAGTCAAAATACTTTGATCTCTAACGTCCTATGTGACTCCCTATTTCTGAGTCTTGGTTTTGTTATGTTATCTGAATGGAATACCTTTATTTATTAATGTTTCTATTGAACAAAATCTGTACATTTTAACTGTGAAAATGTTCACATTATCTTGGCAAAATGTAATAGCCCCTCTTCTGTACACCCACTGCATTCTGTTTGATTTTCAATCATAGCATGACCTATAACACTTTTACATAATCATTTCTAAAGAAGTATGTAAAAGTCACAAATTAAATTCAATCCATCATTGTAAGTATATACCTACCACAGGCCCTACTTTGTTTACAGAAAGAAGATTTTTTTATTACAAAATGCATATTTGGTAATCATTGAACAAGATTTTGACAATATACAAATTGTTTTGTGAAACCAAATGTGATTAGATTTCTGGAATGTAACCCTTTCTGACTTACAATGGTGTGGTTGATTCTATAAAGTATGTATTGATTTTAATGATATATTTTTATAAGAGCTCAGATTTATCAGCAAGATGGAAAATATTTTTGTATTCTGATTCCTTATGGAGTATTCCTATATCTATTCCTCTTTGCCATTAAAAGAAAAAAAACTATAAACTGATTTTATGAAAGAAAAATTTGAAAGTCCATGGACTTTATAACTTCATTTTTAAAATTTTAATATTACTATTTTAAATATAATTTTTATTATTCAATACTCTAAAAATTTCCAACAACCAATGGCTTTAAAGTTTCTATCAATCACACATGTGCCAGTTTAACTGTTATTCTTGGGATGACTGTATTGTCTCAATATTTTGGTTAACAATCTAATAAACAGTGAGAGCAGGCCAGGAGTCCTAGTTGTTATGTGAAAATGTTCTCTCACAGAAAACATCGATTAAGAACAAGCATTAAACAAAAATGGATGTCCAATGGCTTGGAAAAATAATGAAGATTTCTGGAAGAAAACCATTAAGAAGAAAAGCAGCACTCTTAAAAAAATTGCTGTATTTTCAGAACTCTTTATTGGAAAGAGATCATATTGTGTGGCAAAGTATGTGTACCTACGGCTTTGACTTAAAAAGGGATTCAGATATCATATCACAGAAAAGTATTGGCAAGACCAATATCAAGAGTTATCCTTTGTTTTCTTTTAGGAGTTTTACAATTTCAGATCTTATATTTAAGTCTTTAATACATATGGAGTGTATTTTCGTGTTATGGTGTTACACACAAGTCTAATTTCATTTTCTGATGTGATATCCAGTTTTCACAATAACATTTGTTGAAGAGACAATCCTTTCTCCATTTGACATACTTGGAACCCTCTGTTGAAGTTCAGCTGAATTTATTTATGTGGATTTTTTTCTGAGTTCCTTATTCTATTAATTTGGTATCTTCATCCCTTCAGGTTGCTATACCATTCTATCCATTTGGTATCTTCATCCCTTCAGGTTGCTATAAAAAACATATCATAGACTGGGTGGTTTATAGAAAAAAAATGTATTTCTTACAGTTTTAGAGTCTAGCAAGTTCAATATCAAGATGCTGAAATACGTCTGATCTGGTTTAGACTTGCTTCCAAATAACTACCTTTTTGTTGTACACACACATGGTCAAAGGGAGTCTTTTCAATAAGTGTATTAAACTCATTTATGAGAATTCCACCCTCATGACCCAATCATTTCCAAAAGGCCCCATCTCCTAATAATTTTACAATGGGGACTAGGATTTCAAGGTATGAATTTGGGTACACACAAACATTCAGTCTGCTGCAATTGCTGTGTATGCTTATCTTTATGGAAGCCTAATTAATGTAACTTTGTACTACATTTTAAAACCAGGAAGTATGTGGGTCCAGTAGATGGTGTAATGGTTACATCACTGGACTCCCATGTGGTGACCATGGTTTGAGTCCTGGATCCAGTGGCTTAAAACTCACTCTGGAGCCTGTGCATGTGTGCTCAAAATATGGAGAGAAGAACAGAGGAGAAGGGATGTTAGCATGACTATCCCCACTGGGAGCTGATTTCTTGCTTTCTGTCTTTCTGTCTCTCCAGTGAGTACACACACCCTATCGCAAACATCTTTCTAAATAAAAATAAAGAAAAATAAAATCAGGAAGTGTGATGCTTCAAGGTTTGTTCCTTTTCTCAAGATCACTTGAACTGTTTGGGTCTTTTATGGTTTTATATAAATTTTTTGAATTGTTTTGACTATTTCTATAAATATAGTTATTGAAATTTTAATGAGGACAGCACTGAATATGTAGATCACCTTGGTTAGTATGAGCATTATGACAATATGTTTATATGTGTTTCCTGTCCATGAATACAGATGTGTTTCCAGGTATTCCTGTTTCTTTCCATTTTTTTCAATTATTTTTCAGCAATGTTTTATAGTTTTCATATTGTAAGTTTTTCTTCTCCTTGATTAAATTTATCCCCTAATTTTTTTTGTTCCTACTATAAATAAGATTGTTTTCTTAATTTACTTTTCATATGCTTCCTTGTTAATGTAGAAAAATATAACCAATTTTCGTAAAATAATTTTCAAATCTTATAACTTTAAAGATATCTTTTTATTAAGTATAATGATTTTTAAAGAATTATTTTCTTTAATATTTAAATTTGACCAGTGAGTGACAGAGAAAGAGAGAGAGAGAGAGAGAGAAAGAAATTGAGAAAGCAAGCAACCACTAGGTCCAGGACTCGAACCACAGTCAGCCATGTGGGAGTCTGTTAATGTAGAAAAATATAACCAATTTTCGTAAAATAATTTTCAAATCTTATAACTTTAAAGATATCTTTTTATTAAGTATAATGATTTTTAAAGAATTATTTTCTTTAATATTTAAATTTGACCAGTGAGTGACAGAGAAAGAGAGAGAGAGAGAGAGAAAGAAATTGAGAAAGCAAGCAACCACTAGGTCCAGGACTCGAACCACAGTCAGCCATGTGGGAGTCCAGCACCCTTAACCATCCTGGCCACAAGTATAATGATTTTGGGGGTGGAATTTTTAAGGCTTTCTACATGTAGGATAGTGTCATCTGCTAAAAGATAATTTTAGTTTTTGCTTTTGGATATGGAATACTTTAATTCATTCATTCATTTTCTTGCTTAATTCATCTGGCTAGAACTTCCAACAATTTTGAATAGCAATAATGAGCAAGAAGTTTTGTCTTACTTATAATTTTAGCAAAAAATATTTTCAATTTTTTACTGTTAGCTAAGATGTTCACTATGGATTTCTTATAAATGACCTTTATTAAATTTAGTACAATCTTTCTTTTCTTTCTTTCTTTTTTGTTTTTTAAGAGGTTTTCTCTTAGGGCTTGTGCACTCACCAGAAAGCGAGTGATGAACACAGTGAGAGGGAAAGTGAGATATTATCCCCCACCTCAGGACAGATGACCATGCCACAATCCCTTCTCCTTCATTCTCTTTCTGGGATCTGGGGCATGTATGCACACATTTCTGGCATGGCTTTCTTTTTTAAAAAATTAATGCATTTTAAATTCGTTCACTGAACATCATCACAGCATACAAAATGTGATTTCCCATCCAGAATACATTGTATAGTGGCTTAATCATACATGTTAACATTAACAAATAATTTTCCATTTCTTGTTTCATATATATAATAAATATATACATTAATAACACATATATTTTATATATAGTAATATATTTCATAATATGTCATATATAATATATTATATGTAATATATAATAATATATATGTATTTATTATATGATATATATTAATAATAAATATAAATTATATATATATATATATTTTCCCCCATTTCTCACCCCCTGCCATTTCCCACCCTCCTCCCACACTGTCTCTGGTATCTACAGTTGTTTTCCATTGCTACTCCCATGTTTTATTGATTTGCAAAATACCTTAATTAATCTAACTCTTTTCAATAGCAAGGTCAGCTGATATATTCATATCTGTGAACACATGTCTGACTTAAGGCATAAAGCTCTGAGTAGAATAAATATACTGTCTTTGAGGCAGAAAATCTGCTTTGATATTTGATTGGTTTATGTGTGTTTTGCCCTTAACACATATAACCTAAGTTTGTGCCCTCTGACAGCATGGACCACTTATTAACCAGTTGTCATTGGTATACCCCATCCTGTTCTGTTCTATGTTAGTAAATAAACTCATGTGTTCCCTGGTAGACCTTTGGGTACATTATTTGTAATTTGTAAACATTATAGGAAAGCCCTCACCCACTTGGGGCTCCTGCCCTATAATCTCCCTAAAATTTTACCTCCACAGAATTACGTGTGCTTTCAATTTTCCTCCACTATTTACAATTCATCAAACATAAGAGATGAAAATAAGCTAAACCAGTTTTTACTTATTCAATAGTGATTCTACTGGAAAGCTAAAGGCAAAACAAATCAGAAATAAATTTACTGAAATATTTAAAGTCAGGCTACTTTATAAAGCTTTAAATTACATGGCATTTATAATTTAGACCCAGACCTCTTAGGTAGTGTAGCTTACTAGCTACAAGGATAATGAAGCAGTGTAACAATATATTTCCATTATCATCCAATTAAAGTCAGGTTGGCACTACTTTTTAATTTGGTAGGATGCTTCAGTCCTCCAGGAACTTCGTTTCCTTTTTTCTCTTTGACCACCGGGAAATCATTATTTTTCTATTCTGATGCATAGTGGAGCTGTGTTTCTTCTCAGGAATTAACTGTCACTGTTCCGATTTTTATGACCTCCCCTACAATATTGACTTTAACTATGGTTTTATAATTGTCTTAATTAGGCTTAGGATTCTTCCTCTAGACTGTTTTGTTTTGTTTATGTTTATTTTTTTAGGTTTTTGCCATAGGGCATGTGACCTCACCAGAGAAAGATAGAGAAAGAGAAAAAATGAGAAATCATTCTCAAGGGATGGACATGCCACAAACTCTTCTATTCTTCTTTGGGATTTTGGGCATGGACCCACAATGATTTTCATACATCTTTCTTTTATGTATTTATTTTCCGTCTTTAGGTCCACAATCTTTATTATTTTTAAAATGTCCTTACTTTAATTTAATCACTATACATCTTTTAAAGTGCACAACATGGTTTTATCTGAGCATAAATACAACAAGCTCTCAGGTCTGGGACTCAACCATGTGGGAGTCCAGCACTTTAACTACCATGCCACCTTCCAGCTCTTTACCTAGGTTTTTAAAAAGTGAACTTAATGCCATTACTTTGTAACTGGAATCATTATGACATTTTTATAACAGGCAACATTTTTTGCGTACTACTAATAGATCATTGGGAAGCCGTTTGCTAGGCTTACTTTTATCTGTCTACTTGAGTGGGCTATAGGGTACCCGGATATTTAGTCAAACATTGATCAAGTGTTTCTATGAAGCCTTTTTTAGATGCTATTAACATATAAGTTGGTATACTGAGTAAAACAGTATTGCCCTCTTTAATGTGGCAGGCCTCATCCAAATAAGTTTAAAGCCTAAATAGAAAGAAATTAAAAGGGCTCAACCTCCCTCTACTAAGAATGCTTTCTGCCTGATAGAATGTATTTTTTTTTAATTAAATTTAAAACTGAAACATTGGCACTTGCTGGATCTCAAGCCTGCCAACCATGAGCTAGAAGGAAACCACTGACTTACTGGTTCTCAGGGTTTCATACTCACAATAGAAGCAAACCATCAACTCCCTTGCATCTTCATCTTGATAACACACCCTGCAGATCTTGTCTGTTTCCTTAATCACACGAGTCAGTTTCTTATAAAAATGATTTATTTATCCATCTTTTGGGTTATCAGGAAACTCGTGACACATTTTTGCATAGAATAACTTAGAAAAATACATCATTACTTCCCCAATGACCCAATATATCTACAATTCTATTATCTATAGCAATAGGTAACTATCTCTAGCTATATATATATACATATATACATATCTATCTGTATCTATATTGCTAACATTAACTATATTATCTATTACTATAATTATAAATATCTTTGCTTATCTATATCTATCCAATTATCTATCAATATCTGTATCTATGCTGTCAACATGGACTATATTATCTATAGCTGTTGCCATAAATATTTCTAGCTATTGCTATACCTATCTACTTATCTTTCTATCTATATCCTATACTTTCTGTTTCTCTGGAGAACTCTGAGTAATATTCTGTTCTAACACAAAAATCCTTGAAAGAACAATTTGAAGACATAAAATAGAAAGACAAAGCAAAATTTTGTGATGGTAGCTATTTAGAAAGGTGGTAAGAGTAATTCAATTCTATTATCAGCTTGACAATAATAATAATAAATTTCTCTTAGCACCAAAATACTCAATAAGAGTAAGATCTGAGAGATTTTAGTCTAGTAGAGAATATTAGTCACTTTATTAATTAGCTTCCTTAAGAATTATAAAAGTAGCAAAAACCATAAATCCAAAGGGAGTAAAATATTTTTTAAAAATCATTGATTACAATATACTGCTTAAGTTTATGTTTCAATATGTCATTAAGTAAAAAGTAACATTTTCTTGAGTATTGGCCAATGCAAAAGTCTATCTTCTTTTTCCCCCAATCATTTGGCAAGTATTGATTTTCTTTCTTGTACATGCTGTATACCGAGTGTGCAGTAATAGATAAGGGAGACTCTGGCTTAGAAGGCAGTTAAAACAAGTTATATTTAAAAACCTAATGGCAGGACCAGCAGTTAGCATAATGGCTATGTCGCTGGACTCCCATATAGTTGACTGCGGTTGAAATCCCGGACCCGGTGGCTTAAACTCATGCTGGGTGCATGTGCGTGTGTGCCTAAGATCCCGAAGAGGAGAATGGAGGAGAAGCATTGCGGTGTGGCCATCCCCCCGCTGGGGAGGGGGGGGGTGATTTCTTGCTTTCTGTCTCTCTGTCTCTCTCTGGCTGTCTGGCAAGCGCACTCACCCTATAGTGAAAAACCTCGCAAAAAAAAAAAAAAATCCTAATGGCAAAAATGAAGGTAAAGTGTTATAGAAGGAGCAATTTCAGTACAATGTGGTGACATAAACATTATGAAATAAACAGTACTGGTATTGGAAAAGAGACTTAAAAGAAATTTAGGAAAACTCTGGGAAACAATTACCTGAGTAGAGTCTAGTGGAACACATCAGCAATGGTTCTGTAGACAAAGTCTTAGAGTATGGGGAATCAGAAAAGTAATAGCACAAGGAAATACTGAAATTGAAATGAGTTGTTTGGAGCATCGTAAGTTCTGTGTAGAAGTGTAAATTTGTGAGAAGAGATATTGATTGCACTGGGATTAAGGTTTAAATGCAGAAATGATTAATTTTTTTCTTGTCTTTTTTTAAAAATTTATCTATCCATCCAGTCTGTCCTCTTCTTAGTGAGTGCAACTGTGTTCAGTCATCAAACTGTGAAATTATGAACTTCATGGGTGACTGTTTTCTTTACTACATTCAAAAATGGGTTTAATTTCTACTGTTTAGCCATTGTTATGACTTGCCATACTGACCAACAATATTTGAAGTAAGTTAACTAAGGACATGCTAGGAAAGAGTTTTGTACTTAGCAAAAAAGAAATGTTTGGCTTATCTAGGATTGCCTACATTTCTAAACTCTTGCTTCTTTTGATTTTGTTTAAAATGAGACAGTGATGTTTTAAAACTCTGTTTTATTGTATTATCTTAATAAAAATGTATGATTTTGATCATTCACTACTCTATTTGGTTTTCTAACCTATTGATCTCGAACCTAGGATTTTGTTGATGCTGTTCTAGAAAATCACTTGTCTATCTTGTCACTCCATAAAATGCAATACTTTCTTTTCTATCTCTGACATGACAAGCCAGATTTTTTAAATTCACTGTCTAAACCAGTGCTGCACATTTTGATGTTTTGTAACACCATTCAGTTTTGGATATCAACATTCTGCATTAATAAGCACAGGTTAAATAATGCTATAGAAACAACTACCATGACAATAGTAATTGTTTTTTTTTTTCAGAGAGAGAGAGAGATCTTTGCTATAGGGCACGTGTTTTTGTTAGAGAAAAGGCGAGACAGAGAGACAGAAAGTGAGAAATCACTTCCCCAGGGCAGGGATAGCCATGCTGCAATCCCTTCTCTATTCCCCTAGGGATTTTGGGGATGTACACACATTTGTACACATGTGTGTTCATGCCCAAAATCCCAGCATGAGTTCCAAGCTGCCAGGTCTGGAATTTTAACTGCAGTCGACTATGTAGGAGTTCAGCAATGTAACTATTATGAAATCTGCTAAATAAAAGCAATTTTAATGGATTTTTATAACAAAACTTTTTTTCTTGACATATGATGTCACGTTATTGGTGGTAGACTGGCAAATCAGTCATTCTGAGACAATAGGTGATGGAGCGCATGCCGTATTTTAACTATACTACATGGGACATGCAACCTCTCCTATCATAGAGTCAGAGAAAAAATGGTGGTAGTGAATAATAAAGATTTCCCTGTCGCTGGGAGCTAGAAAATATTACTTTTGCTTATGTTTATTAGTCAGAACCTTTTATATGATGAAACCTAGCTACAATGCGCTGAGAAACTCAAAGCAAGAAAGAGTATCTTTGTATCTTCTTTAGTGGAAATATTATATTATAAAATTTATTGCCATGGAAAATCATTTTCACATATATTTAGTGTTGAATAATTTAAATATTATTTTAATTTGTATATATCTAGCGGGTTGTTTTACAATTGATTCCTTGTATTTTTTATTATCTTCATGGTATACTATATAAAATACTTCATTATCACCTAATTACAAATTTGTATTTCCTTTTAAATATTTATATATTTCATGCTCATTTTTATTATTTAAAAATATTACAGAATAATAGGTATAGTGGAAATTCTAGCTTCCTTTCTGAAATTTTGTATTATTATACCATTGTAGACACTGAAAGTGTTGGCTTCTTGATGCATGTATATATTTGGAGTATCAGACTCAAACTCTCATCTGGCTGCTCACAGATTATTGATTTTTGTATTTCCAATTCATGCCTAACTAAAATTTAAAGACATAGAATTTAGGAACAAGCAAAGAATATAGGAAAATTGAGATTTTCAGCAGTCTCGATGGGGGATGGTCACACTGCAATCCCTTCATTTCCATTTTCACTCCTTTTGGAATTTTGGGCATGTGTGCACATATGCTCAGCCTGATGCCGTCAGTTCGGCACTTGAAACGTGTAGTAGGCCATTTGAAATCCTGCAGCCTTAACCACAAGCTATATGCTGGCCTGAAACAATGCTTTTGGGACAATAGACTGGCAATAGATGAATTTGGAGTTGGCCTAAAGGAGAAAAGGTGCAGAATTTTAATGAAGAAGGTATTTAGAAGGATTGAAAAAAGAAAATGGCATGTTCAAGAGGTTGAAGGAATTTAATTTAAAATGCTTGATTTATCGCTTCGATTTCAAAAAGTAGGCAGTGAGAATAGAACCCATGTATTTTTCATTGTGTGACTGGGAAAAGTGTGAGAATCTTAAGTATAACAAGGTATACTTATTCCCATGGGGATAAGTTTTGGGAAAAGAACAACATCTATCAATTGAGTTCTTTGTTGTGTGCATGTACTGAGCATTGTCTTCCAGATATTTTATTTTATTTAATATTCACAATGAGAGATATTTTGACTACACTTCCACAGATGAGGAAATTTAGTCTTAATGAAATGGAGAAAGGTGCATTTGTGGCAGAGCACAGAATTTGCTATAATCTCGAGGTGCTAAATCTTACACTATGGATAATGTGGAGCTGGGTAATTCTTGTAGTGAGTTACCCTCTGCATTGCATGGCTCCTGGCCTGCGTTGTACTCACTAGATGTTACTAATACCTCATACCATGACCTAGTTATGACAGCCCAGCCCAAATGATCTTCAGAGAGTGTGGAGGATTGGTGGAGAGGGTTCCTCCATTTTGAGAATCACCAATCTAAACTCTCTTACTCTGGACTTGTCTTAATGTGTATTGTATGGTACCTATCAGAGACCAGTATGTGGCTTTGACTTTGGACATTAACAAATTGTGAGTGTTATGAATACTGTCCCTCTAAATTACAGCAACAGTGGGCATGACATATTCCACAAGTGTTAACAGAAGTTGTAAAAAAATGAATTTTTTGGACTGGTGATAATTTTATAACTCTAGCATATGCCTAATTAGTGATACTAAAGAATTTCACCTAACCCATTTTGTTTCCTATTATATTTTATTAGCAAAATTAAGCTGCTCTTTAAAATCCATAAAAGTCCATCTGTCTTTAGTCTCTAGACAGGCACATCTTTTTCAAGGTCATTTTATGAATTGATAATTAACCTTCCAAATATAGGTACTCAGAGTAAATGTCCTTTGCCATATTTAATCAAAGCAAAACAGTTATAATTATATCTCCCACAAGATCTGTGGCTTACATTTATATTAACATAGCAGCTCATATGACGTTGCCATAGTTTTCCTCAAAATAAAATGGTGGATAGGAGCATAACATCTGCTAAGATGGCAAAAGTAATGTTTGTTTCTCTATCTTTTTAAAAACTTTTATTAGTCACCTACTTTCTTTCTAAATCAGGAATTATAAGTCCCAGGAGAGACCACAGAGGAAATTCCTGGCCTTCCTAGTTTGGAAAAACACAAATACTAAAAATGAAAACAGGCATATCAGAAGCCTATCAATGCATGGAATCCCAGTTTTCTTTAAGTTTGCGGAATCAGAGCACAAAAACTAAACATTATTGAGAAAAATCCAAATAGTCTTAAGTTAAAGGAAAGTTAAAAAAAATGATTAACTAAAAGTTCAGTTACTTGTGCAATATATAGTGGAGTAGATTTTCACGTGAGTATTAAAACCAAGATATTAAGCAATATATAGTTTTACTCTTGACTAAGTAATAAAGTAAGGATCTAGATACTAGGAAGCTAAAGGAATATTTTGAAATGAGAGGGTCACAGTACAAACTAGTTTAGAAGTTCATGGTAATGTCCAATAGAAGAATCTCAACATAGATGCTGGCTTTCTAAAGTCAGATTATGGTGGCTGCAGGGGCACCAAATTAATGTAAGTCTTGGTATGGATGTGGCATTATCTCCACCATGGTATACATTCTCAATTCACAACTACCATGAAGTGCCTCTTGCTCATCAAGATCAAAAGAGTAGAATAGAGCTATTCTCTAACAATAATGCTCAGCTACTCACTTAAGGAATACATTCTAATTTTTCCTCTTTTGGATTCTGGAGTTTTAGAAGTCCTAACCTCAAATGTGCATGATGAACATGTTGAACTTTACTCTGTTTCTGGCATCAGGCAACTTTGTTTGCTTGTGACAAGAGAGCCACAAGACAGTCATAAAGTCACCATCTGAGCTGGGTAGATGACCCTGAGCATCAAGACTAGGTCAGACTGCTGCTGTGCTATGGGGCAGCAAGAAAATAAGACTAAAGTGATGACCTCCTAAATTTTGCTTACCCAATTTGGGTAGAAAATGCAAAGATGTACCAGCTCTGCTTTGAGAAGGGCATGATACTGTATATAGTATAATATCACTGTTTAATATGCAATTTTTTTCA
Source organism: Tupaia belangeri chinensis (assembly GCF_000334495.1). Classification (NCBI taxonomy): domain Eukaryota; kingdom Metazoa; phylum Chordata; class Mammalia; order Scandentia; family Tupaiidae; genus Tupaia; species Tupaia belangeri. The sequence continues at coordinate 614,745 of NW_006160178.1, forward strand.
ACTGTATCTTTGACTTTCTGCAGCCCAAATATACACCCAGGTATACTTCTTTTTGGAATTATTCTTCCTGGTGTTCTTTGAACTTCCTGAATCTATGGTTTGATGTTTGACATTAATTTGGGGGAATTCTTAATTAATATTGCTATTTTTTCCTCTTCCTTTCTATTCTCTTCTGATATTCAAGAATGAGATGCAAGCAAACCAGTCATATTTCTTGCATGGTGAAAAATTTAGTGATCTTCTATGGAGATTGAAGCAGACACAACAGTCCCTTCAATCAATGTCTAATCTACCAAGGTGGTGCAGTAAGTGTTGATGTAGAATCTGTTGCAAATTATACAGAAGATCTATTGTAGCTAAATTCATTAATGAAGAAGTTAAATTAAGCAACACATTTTAATACAGAAAAAAAGCATTATGCCAGAGAAAATGCCATTAGATCTTTCAAGCAAGTGAACCAGCAGATCTCATAATGGCTTGTCACTGGACTCCCATGTAGTCAACCGTGGTTCGAGTCACAGACCTGGTGGCTTAAACTCATGTCGGGCACAAGTGCATGCATGCCCAATATCCTGAGAGGAGTATGGAGTAGGGATTGCAGTGTTGTCATCCCCCCCTAGGGGGTGATTTTTCACTTTCTGTCTCTCTGTCTCTCTCTGTCTTTCTGGTGAGCGTACGTGCTCTATAGCAATAACCTCTCAAAAACGAACAAACAAACAAACAAAAAAACCTTTCAAGCAAGAATAAGTAGCAATACTTGGCTTCAAAGCTTCAAAGGACAGGCTCATTCTCTTGTTAGGGTATAACACAGCTGGTGACTTTAAATGAAAGCCAATGCTCTTTTACCATTCCAAAATCCTGAGACCTTAAGAATTATGTTAAATCTAGTCTTCCTATACTCTGTAGATGAAACCACAAAGTCTGGATGACCAGACATCTGTTGAGAGCATGGTTCTAAATATCTTATGCATATTGTTGAGACCTACTAATCAGGAAAAAAGAATATTTCTATCAAAATATGGATGCTCGTTCACAGTGCACCTGGTCATCCAAGAGCTCTGATAGAGAAGTAACACGTGTGCTTGCCAGAAAGAGAGAGACGGAGAGACAGAAAGCGAGAAATCACCCCCCAGGGGGAATGACCACATCACAATCCCTTTTTCTCCATTCTCCTCTGGGAGTCTTTGCACACATGCACACATGCCTGACATAAGTTTAAGTTACTGGGTCTGGGACTCAAACCATGGTCAGCTCCATGGGATTCCAGCAACATAGCCATTATGTCAACTGCTGATCCTTTAATGTTGTTTTCATACTTGCTAATACAACCACCATCTGTCCACCCAAGGACTAAGGAATCATTTCATTTTTCATGTCTTTTTATTTAAGAAACATATTTTGTAAAACTACACTCCTACATGCAGTAATTTCTCTGATGGAGGTGAGAACAGCAAATTGAAAATCATTCAGAAAGAATTTACCATTCTAGGGACAGCCTGTGTTAAGATGTCCTGTGGTTAAGGTCATATGGTCATATGGTTGACTGTATGGTTTGAGTCCTGGACTCAGCAGTATGAAAAATATGCTGGGGACGTGTGTGTGTGTGTGTGTGTGTGTGTGTGTGTGTGTGCCCATAACCTAAAAGCGTGGGGGGGAGAAACAGAGTATGTACAATGACATGACCATCTCCCATGGAGGATGCTTTTTTATTCTTTCCATAGTTCTCTTTCTCACTCACTTGCACCTCCTGCCAAATTAAAGTGGAAAAAAAATGGAGAAGTATAAAAGAATTTACTGGGGTCAACAGGTGACGTAGTAGTCAAGGTAGGCACTGGACTCCCATATAGCCAAAGGCAATACGAATCCTAGACCTGGTGGCTTGAAAATCACGCCAGGCTATTGTGTGTGCATGCCCCAATCCTAGGAGAAGAATAGAAAAGGGATTTGTGTGTAACCATCCTCCCTAAGAGGTGAGCTCTCACTTTTCCTTTCTCTGTCTCCATTTCTCTCTCTCTGGTGAGCACACACACCCTATATCAAAAATCTAAATAATAAAATATGAAGTAGATTCTCTTTAACAAACAAACAAAATTACTATTATTGATTCTATTAAGAGCATTCATAATTTGTTTCAGGAGATCAAAATATCAACATCAGCAAGAGTTAGGAAGAAGGTGATTCCAATATTTATCTTCAATGATTTTGAGGAGTTCAAGACTTCAGGAGAAGTGTCTGTAGATGTGTTAGAAAGAACAGGAGAACTACAATATTAGACTATCTGGAAAGCCATGCCATAGTTTTCTATGTAAAAATACATCATGACCTTTCTGACAACCCTATGAAAGTAGAGCCCAAAGATATGACAGATGTCTAGAAGTCTTATGGCAAAATTTGAATGAATGAGGAGTTTCTTCTAACTGATGAACAAAGTGGTTTCATGGGATAAAATCTCTTCTTGCTGAAGACACCATGGACATGGCTGAAATGACAATAAAGCATTCAGAATATTTTATAAATTTAATATAAGCTACTCAGTTTATGGAAAGTCTTGCTTGCACTACATTCAGGAATGTGTGAAATCATAAAGCTGTACCATTTATAATTTTAGCACAAAATCAAATGTGTTTAAAACCCTTATTATTTTGAATAATTTACTAAAAGCTAGTACACTATTCTATTAAAGAAGTATATTGAGTTCAATACATTATGCAATAATGTTTTGGAAATTAAAAATGTTATTACATGATGATTTATGTTTTGATTGCCATCTCTTTTTTTGGTTTAATTTCTTTTATACAGTTGATCACATACATCGCTTAGTTTGTAAAGTGAATGTTCCAACATCAATGCATTTCTCACCAGTCCGGTGGAGGTACTATACATGTTATCATCAACAGATAATAACCCATTTCTGTGTCTCATAAATGTCTTGCCTCTCTATTTTTCTCCTTACTGTCTTTCCTTAGACTCTCCTCTAATTGTTCTAAGAACTAAACAAGGTATTAAGCTCTGATTTGTAATCAAGAAAAATATTATCCTAGAAAAAACTAGCTTACTGAGCTGAAGTAAGAATGAAATATTTCTAGTCATTAGTATGCATCCAAGTGTTTGCCATCATTTTATTAAACAAAAAAGGCAAATATCTAATACAATTTTAGCTTCTTATTGTTTATCAAACTCTGATAATTTCCTTTTCTTCTGTCTAACTGGAAAATTTAATGGATATTTACCAAATTGTCAACAAGTTGTCTTATTTAGCTACCTTGGGTTCATTCCCTAGATAGAGCACTTTAGCTGACTGATTTGAAACAATTCTCTGAAGCAGATATTTTGGAGAAGATCATCTTTAAGTGTGCAGGCCTAGTTGCATCTGTTAAATTGATGATGAAGCTCTGGGACTCATTCAAACCATGCCTTTTTTCTTTTATTTTCATCATACTGAAGGAGTCTGAGGTAAGACTTTTCTATTACCTGTCTCCTTCCTCCCACTATGAAGCCCTGCATTTATGCACCCACCATGCATAATTTTTCTCCATCTGTTCATCCTACTTAAAAGGGTACAAAAGAAAGAATATTATCCTAATGAATTATGGAGATTCTTTAATACTATTTTTATCCTTCCATGGAAAACAAGTTATCTTATCCAATTATAGCAGAAATAAGATGATATTGGGCTGACCTGTGTCCTGCTAGTACACTATTCTATTAAAGAAGTATATTGAGTTCAATACATTATGCAATAATGTTTTGGAAATTAAAAATGTTATTACATGATGATTTATGTTTTGATTGCCATCTCTTTTTTTGGTTTAATTTCTTTTATACAGTTGATCACATACATCGCTTAGTTTGTAAAGTGAATGTTCCAACATCAATGCATTTCTCACCAGTCCGGTGGAGGTACTATACATGTTATCATCAACAGATAATAACCCATTTCTGTGTCTCATAAATGTCTTGCCTCTCTATTTTTCTCCTTACTGTCTTTCCTTAGACTCTCCTCTAATTGTTCTAAGAACTAAACAAGGTATTAAGCTCTGATTTGTAATCAAGAAAAATATTATCCTAGAAAAAACTAGCTTACTGAGCTGAAGTAAGAATGAAATATTTCTAGTCATTAGTATGCATCCAAGTGTTTGCCATCATTTTATTAAACAAAAAAGGCAAATATCTAATACAATTTTAGCTTCTTATTGTTTATCAAAATCTGATAATTTCCTTTTCTTCTGTCTAACTGGAAAATTTAATGGATATTTACCAAATTGTCAACAAGTTGTCTTATTTAGCTACCTTGGGTTCATTCCCTAGATAGAGCACTTTAGCTGACTGATTTGAAACAATTCTCTGAAGCAGATATTTTGGAGAAGATCATCTTTAAGTGTGCAGGCCTAGTTGCATCTGTTAAATTGATGATGAAGCTCTGGGACTCATTCAAACCATGCCTTTTTTCTTTTATTTTCATCATACTGAAGGAGTCTGAGGTAAGACTTTTCTATTACCTGTCTCCTTCCTCCCACTATGAAGCCCTGCATTTATGCACCCACCCATTTATGCATAATTTTTCTCCATCTGTTCATCCTACTTAAAAGGGTACAAAAGAAAGAATATTATCCTAATGAATTATGGAGATTCTTTAATACTATTTTTATCCTTCCATGGAAAACAAGTTATCTTATCCAATTATAGCAGAAATAAGATGATATTGGGCTGACCTGTGTCCTGACAGTTAAGGGAGCTGGATCTCACATCACTACTGCATAATTTGCATCCTTCACTCATAGTTTGAAAAACAAGTCAGATGTATATGCATACATGGCCAAAATTAAAAATAGAGATGGAGAAAGAATTGAGGCATGACCTTGTTCCATGGGGGATGTTCTCTTCCTTTACCTCTCTGTCTCTGTTTTTCTCTGTGAGCACACATTCCTCCATGGCAAAATTAAAAAAAAATAAAATAAGATGATATTTTTATTCCCATTTGGATACTACATCTATTAAGTGAAATTCTAATTAGTTAGAATTCACTGGGGAGGAGGGATAATTATTTAGGTTTCACAGGACCTCCTATAATGTAGAAATTAATTAAGTAACAAATTAAAAAATACTTTTCCACATTAAAAAACGGTATTATAATTTTCAATGCATTACTTTGCATACTATTGCTTAGTTATTACTACACCAGAGTAAAACTGAATACTCAATCACCCAGTTTCTAAATGCTATTTAATTTATGCTTATATATACAAACACATGTGTCTTCCTCTATGATATGTATTATTTCACACTCAAATGTATATATTGGGTAAAATGTATATTTTTAATGATTACTATAATCATACTAAATATAGATTTGCAGGGTTTTTTTTTCCTTTTCTAATGTATAAGCTAACATTCAAAAAGTACGTCTGGGAGCCAACAGATAGCATGATGATTAAGGCTCTGGACTTTCACATGGCTTACCACTGTTCAAGTCCTGGACCCAGTGACTTGAAATCGTGCCAGACACGTGAATGTGAGTGCCCAAAATCCTGAGAGGAGAATGGGGGAGAAAGGATTGTGGTGTGGCTAGCCCCTCTGGGAGTTGATTTCTTTCTTTCCCTCTCTCTCTCTCTCTCTTTCTCTCTCTCTCTCTCTCTTTCTCTCTCTCTCTCTCTCTCTCCTACCCCCACCAAGCACATGTGCCCCACAGAGTCAGAACAACATGAACATCAATTCTGCTCTCCCACTGAACACACATATGCACTTAGAACTACCTCTTTTGCACCTCCTTATAATTCTGTTAACTAAAGTTGATAATCACTATTTAATGGTTTATTGCACCATGTGTATCTGCCTTAAAAAGACATCCTATCTTATCATAAGATTCCAATAATTTATGTAACTTATTGAAAGTGAATATCTACTGTTTTTAGATAATGAAAATAAAACTATATCACATGAACACTTTATAATATTGTAATTCTGAGAACCATTTTACACCAACTTGTTCATCATTTTGTCTATACGGTAATTAATGTTACAATTAGATTTGATAGAATCACTTAATTTTCTTCTCTATATAAATTACTTCAAGATACAGAGTACATAATTAATAAGAAGATAATAAAAGTACTACAATATCTTCCCTACAACGGCTTCCCTAAAGCTACATATCGCCATATGAGGGTCAGATTATAAATTGAGTCACTAGATAAAACTTCTTGAAAGAAATCTAAATGTTCCTTCAAATTTTTGTCTAGTAGAGTTTTGGCATCAGTCATAAAGGAATTGTGTACATTTGGCTTTATTTAATATCTGAAAATATTTAAAAAAACACAATTACTTTAATGGTATGTTTGGGGTGATAATTATAGACACACATAAACATATGCCCACATATAATAAAAACTTGAGTGATTGTTAATTATGTTTTTAAGAAACACAGGATTTTATGTTTTGCTATATAGGAGTTAGTGCTATCAAATTCATACACATTGATTCAAAAAATAATAAATGAATAAAAAGAATACAGGAAAAAAGTGAGTCAGTGGCATATTGGTTAAGGTGGCTGGATTGTCACACGGTGACTGCATGGTATTGGTCCTAGACCTCATGGCTTGAAAAACACAGAGCACATGTGTGTTTGTGACCAAAATACCAAAAAGACAAATAGATAAAAGATTACTGTCATTCTTCCACGGGGTGCATTTCTTACTTTCTCTCTCTCTCTGTTTCTCTTTCAGTAAGCACATGTGCCCTCTAGTAAGTTAAAAAAAATAGAAAGAAATGTTTAAAATTATGACAATTTGATTATACTATAAACATGCCTTCATAGAAATAATGGCATATGTATAAATGGTAATGCAATATATACTTTTTTTTTGGGGGGGGGAGGTTTTTGATATAGGGCGCATGCACTCTCCAGAAGAACAGAGAGTGACAGAGAGAGATAAAAAGTGAGAAATCATCCCCTGGGGGGATGGCCACACTGCAATCCCTTTTCCTCCATTCTCCTTTTGGGATCTTGGGCATGTACGCACACACGCCTTGCGTGAGTTTAAACCACCAGATCTGGGACTTGAACGGCAGTCAACTACCTGGGAGTCTAGCAACATAGCCATTATGCTAACTGCTGACCCTAACACGTATTATTTTTAATGTTTTGCAATGAACAAATAAAAGTGAAGTAGAATTCTATTACATCATATTCACTTGAACAATTAACTCTAAGAAAATTTTATTACTCAATGAAATATGTTGAATGCATGTCTTTTTTATTATCACAGCAATATGACTTTCTTATTGTGTTAGAAGATGAACTTGTGGGAATTATTATCAGGTCATTGATGCTAATTTTTAAAAGTGCATTCATCCATCTTTTCTGAAAGAGATACACAGAGAGAGAGAGACAGAGAAAGAGACAGAGGCGCCCTCATCAGGATCTCTACGACAATCCAACCCAAGCCTCAACCAGTTAAAATCATGGGCACTAGCATGCATGCTTAGCATAAACAGGAAGACCTTAGGACCCAAACCCAGGTGACAGTATCACAGAACATGTGTCACCACCGCATCACCAACTAGCCGAATCCCAGATGTTCTTAAAGTGGAATTCTAAAGCATCCATGTGAAGCAAGTCCTGGTTTTGAAAAAAAAAAATAGATTTAAAAAGAAGATAAAAAGGGGTACAGTATGGGGAACCAGCAGTTAGCGTAATGGCTATGTCGCTGGATTCCCACGTAGTCGACTGTGGTTTGCGTCCTGGACCCGGTGGCTTAGAACTCATGCCAGGTGCGTGTGCATGACCAAAAAGACAAATAGATAAAAGATTACTGTCATTCTTCCACGGGGTGCATTTCTTACTTTCTCTCTCTCTCTGTTTCTCTTTCAGTAAGCACATGTGCCCTCTAGTAAGTTAAAAAAAATAGAAAGAAATGTTTAAAATTATGACAATTTGATTATACTATAAACATGCCTTCATAGAAATAATGGCATATGTATAAATGGTAATGCAATATATACTTTTTTTTTGGGGGGGGAGGTTTTTGATATAGGGCGCATGCACTCTCCAGAAGAACAGAGAGTGACAGAGAGAGATAAAAAGTGAGAAATCATCCCCTGGGGGGATGGCCACGCTGCAATCCCTTTTCCTCCATTCTCCTTTTGGGATCTTGGGCATGTACGCACACACGCCTTGCGTGAGTTTAAACCACCAGATCTGGGACTTGAACGGCAGTCAACTACCTGGGAGTCTAGCAACATAGCCATTATGCTAACTGCTGACCCTAACACGTATTATTTTTAATGTTTTGCAATGAACAAATAAAAGTGAAGTAGAATTCTATTACATCATATTCACTTGAACAATTAACTCTAAGAAAATTTTATTACTCAATGAAATATGTTGAATGCATGTCTTTTTTATTATCACAGCAATATGACTTTCTTATTGTGTTAGAAGATGAACTTGTGGGAATTATTATCAGGTCATTGATGCTAATTTTTAAAAGTGCATTCATCCATCTTTTCTGAAAGAGATACACAGAGAGAGAGAGACAGAGAAAGAGACAGAGGCGCCCTCATCAGGATCTCTACGACAATCCAACCCAAGCCTCAACCAGTTAAAATCATGGGCACTAGCATGCATGCTTAGCATAAACAGGAAGACCTTAGGACCCAAACCCAGGTGACAGTATCACAGAACATGTGTCACCACCGCATCACCAACTAGCCGAATCCCAGATGTTCTTAAAGTGGAATTCTAAAGCATCCATGTGAAGCAAGTCCTGGTTTTGAAAAAAAAAAATAGATTTAAAAAGAAGATAAAAAGGGGTACAGTATGGGGAACCAGCAGTTAGCGTAATGGCTATGTCGCTGGATTCCCACGTAGTCGACTGTGGTTTGCGTCCTGGACCCGGTGGCTTAGAACTCATGCCAGGTGCGTGTGCATGCATGCCCAAGATCCCAAGAGGAGAATGGAGGAGAAGGGATTATGGCGTGACCATCCCCCCTGGGGGGTGATTTCTCGCTTTCTGTCTCTCTGTCTCTCTCTGTCTGTCTGGCGAGCGCCCGCGCCCTATAGCAAAAACCTCTCAAAAAAAAAAAAAAGGGGGGGGGAGTACAGTATGTAGCATCATGGTTAAGGGACTATACTCTTATACGGCAAATCACAGTTTGAATTCTGGACCCAGTGGCTTGAAAAATCATCCTGGGCACATGTGCATGAATACTTAAAATTCAAGAGGAGAATGAAGGAGCAGGGATTATGGCTTGGTTGACCTTTAGAGAAATAAGGAGATAGTAGGAATAAAATCATTCAAGAAGTTGTGGTATGTATCATAGAGGATGCGGCTAGAAAACAAGTGGTTTGTGTATGTTCAATATATTGCCATCTGCAATTGGGCTTGAAAGGGCTTGCAGGCTACACAGGAGTGACAAAACATCTAATTTTTTTTGAGATTATTATATTCTACACCATAGTTATTAATTTATTTAGATAACAGGCTATTTTAGATGTGTGGGGGTGGTATGTGTATGTCAGTTTTAATTTCTGCACACTATGGGGAGTGGTATGTGGATGTCTGCTAACCTTCTGAATTTAGGGTAGACTTTACTAAGCATCTATTCATGTACACTATCCAGGAGGAAGGAGAAAAATGCTTACCAGCCAGACTCGAGGGGATTCTCACATTTGAAGTCCTAAATAAAAAATGTCAAACTGATTTGGAGTTTCTTTTACATGTGATAAGCACTGAAATCTATCATTTTTTTTCTTCAGGTCAGGCAAGAGATTAAAGCTTCATGTTTCTCAAAAGCAGAGCTCATGATCTTCTGCAAGGAAAAAAGGAAGGCCCTTTAAATATTGACTTACTAAACTTCAAGAAGCCATTTGAAAGACTTGCTAATAACATATCAAACAGTTATTCAAACATATAAATTTGTCTGGTAAAACATTAAGTATATATTATGGTTTTAGACCTTCCTTATTTTTCTAAATAAAGACTCACAGAACGGAGGGGCTAAATTCTTAATGAGTAAACATTTGCCTTCTCTCTAGAGTAAGAATGCTATTTAGGATCAACAAATTAACCATTATTTTGATTAATCAGTATAAACAAATTATAGTGGGTAATAAAATTCAAATGTGCTTAAATTTCTAAAACAAATCAAGCAAATTCCAAGAATCTTTTGGTTAATGGAGCATTTATTTCCACTCATTGAGAGTACAATTTCACTTTCCCTTGCCATTAGTTGGGAGTTAATAAATTCATTAGTTCAATAAATATATACTAAGTGCATATGATGTGACATCTTAAACATGGTCTTGACTGTAGAGTAGTAAAGAATATATCATTTGTCCCTATGGTCCTTGAAATTCACTGGAGACCAAGAAAAAATAATCTGGTGTGTGTGTGTGTGTGTATGTATATATGTGTATACATATATATATATGTATATATGTGTATATATATTTATATATATATATATATATATTTACAACGTAAAAAAAAATCCACTGTTTAAGGTGGGAGATTACTAGAGAATTATGATGGAAATTAAGAGGTCATGATGTTGTAATCTATTTTAAAAAAATAAATAGGTAAGACTTTATAATATTCTCTTTGTCATTATTTACTATTTGAAAGTCAGTTTTATCCTAGCTTCTCTTTCACATTATTTTAACCCTTTATTGTATTCTAATTTGCTTGGGTGGAAAATAGGTTTAAATGATTACATTTTTTATCCCAGGAAGACATCCAACTCTAATGATATCTGAGCCCTTCAACACACAAAGACGTCTTCTTATCATCTTTTTGAAAACAAAAATTACTACGACAAAAATAATCTTCCCAGAGTTTCTGGGAATAAAACTATTGGGTGATAGTATTTCGCAAAGAAAGCAGAGAATGTGACAATTCTTCCCATTTTTAAAGTATTTGTCAATGCTTAGGTGTCAGGGGCAGGTGAGTTTTTGATTGATTGAAGAATATGTGAATTTTCGTGGAAGACTTCATTCCTATGGTTCACTATTTTGCATTGAAAATTCTATGTATGGTACTATATGGGACACCTGAAAGGTACCACTTAAATCTCAGCCTGGGTAGCCACTGTTCAATTGACTGGTTCTGAGCAGGTTTACCCCACTTTGTAAGTTGCCCTCACCAGCATCTAGTGTCAGAAAGTTTTCTTCAGACTCTTAGGGCTTTCCTGTGTGGCTCAGCCACCATTCACACACAAGTACCCTATAAATGCCTTCATCACCAATGAGGAATGCTAAATAAAGGATAGGTGTTTTGCTTTAATACTCCCTCCACACAGTTTTGAGAAGCTTTCTCAAATACTCCATAGTCAATCACAAGATGAAGCACTAATTGTCAGACTGGAGATCAACTTCATTTTAATCCATTTGTCAGGGTATTCATGCTTCTATAACAAAATACCTCAGACTGGGTAACTTACAAACCACGAAATGTATTGCTTACCATTCTGGAGGCTAGGAAGTTCAAAATCAGGGCACTAGCAGATTTTGTGTTTGGTGAAGGTTCATGCTTTACTTTATCTGTGGTGAACCTCCCTTAGGCTTAGTGCTTTTTATAAGAGTGCTAATCCTATTCTCAAGGGAGAGACCTCATAACCTAGTTTCTTCCCAGAAATCCCATCTCTTAATGTTATCACATTGGAGATTATTTACACATATGAATTTCAGAGAGACAAGTTCAGACTATACTGCTCCCATCAATAAATATATTTTGAATATTTACTCATTCAGGGAAATATAAGTCAAAACCACAATGAGATATCATCTCACTCCTATTACATTGGCGCTTTTGTTTTTTTGAAGAGGTTTTTGCTACAGGGCGCATGCGCTTGCCAGACAGAGAGAGACAGAGAGATAGAAAGCAAGAGATCACCCCCCAGAGGGGAGGGCCATGCCGCAACCCCTTCTCCTCCATTATCCTCTCGGGATCTTGGGCACGCACGCACACGGGCCCGGTGTGAGTTTAAGCCACTGGCCCGGGACTTGAATCATGGTCAACTACATGAGAGTTCAGCGACATAGCCATTACACTAACTGCTGGTCCCCTATTACATTGGCTATTAAAAACAAACAAACAAACACAACAATAACAACAAACTAACAGTGTGGGCAAAGATGTGGTGTAAAGAAAACCCTTCCACAATGTTGGTAGGAATGTAAATTAGTATAGCCATTATGGAAAACAATATGGAGGTACCTCAAAAAATTAAGATAAGAATTACCATATGATCTAGCATTCCCATTATTGGGTATATACTCATGGGAAATGAAATCAATACGTTGAAGATGTATCTGCAACTTCATGTTTACTGCAACACTAGCCACAGTAGATAAGATGAGGAATCAACCAAAATATTTAACAACAGATGAATAGGTAAAGAGAATGAAATGTATATAAGAAACACTATTCATCCATAAAAAAGTAAAGAACTCCTTTTATTTGTAACAACATGTATGAGTCTAGAGGATATTATATTAAGTAAAATAGCTAATTCTTGAATTGATTTAGATTCCTTCCTGTTCCACTTTTCACATCCCCCTTTCCTGTTTGCTAGTAACACTTTGTGAATAAATGAGCAGCTTATAAAGTAGTCCTACTTTAGGGTAGAAGTGTGCTCAGAGTGTGTGCTCATGGGCCCAGAAAGTTTCTTTTGATCTGTAAACACCAAAGTTTTCCATGGGAAAAATGTGTTCACTTACATCTCATTAGTATAGTGTTGTTTCATTGTGTTTGCAATTATGGTGAGTCCTCTTTTATCAACATTATTAGTTACTCTAAAGTATATTGATGAAATTTACCCATTATTGTATAAGACACATCCATTTAGACCAAGTGATTACTATAAACAAAATGAGCTGCCCTTTAGGTAACAGCCTGGATGATTAAATTGTCCTTCAGATCTAAATAAAAGGACAAATTACTATGAAAAGCTCTCTTCTCTTCCTCCTCTCTGTTTTCTCCTTTCTAGCTGTGCTCTATAGAAGCCTTTATGGATTAATGTAATCCTATCTTCTAGGTTCTTTATATTTATCTGACAGTCTGAATATTGTAGTTCATAAAAAAAATTCAGTTCTGTTGGTATTTTTAGCCATTTGTTTCGTGTGCATGCAGCTTAAAACTGCAAGTTTCTTTATGGAAATCACATCTCTTGAAGTCCATTTTGTTTTAATATTCTTATTTTCACACCCAGCTATTTTTTGGGGGGGAGGAGGAGGCACTTAAGATTTCTCTGAGGTTACTGAAGAAGGGTACTAGTAACATCTAAAATAACATGTTATTGAAGAAAAGAGTTAGAGTGGCCCAACTGTCTATCTTATTAGAATACATCCTGAAATCTTGGATCTCTTGTTATGCCAAGCTCTACTCTAAGTCCTTTGTGAGCATTATCACATTTAATCCTTGCCCCATTCTACAAAGGGAACACAAAAGCACACGAAAATAAAATGACATGTCTCCATGTCATACAACTAGTAAAAGTAAACAGTCTAAATTCTAAATCTAAACAATCTGGTTTCATACTTTATAATATAATATTCTTCCTCACTACTATGGGGGGTCACATGAATTGGGGTTTATTGCAAGTAAGGCGCAATGTGTAACAAATATGACAATTTAAAATTATGAAGGAATTTGTAACAAAATCACTGGGATCTCCTGTTTCAGACAATGTGTTAGCTACTAAAACAACTAGAATTAGGGCCAGTGGTTGATATAGTGAACATCTCTGGACTCCCACATGACTGAGCACAGTTGGAGTTCTAGATATTATGACATGAAACTCACACTGCCCTGTGTGCATACATGTGCAAGATCCCTGGAGAATGTGCAAAGAGCCTAGATAGCGAACAGTCTCTTATCCACTCTTTCGAGTTTTGAGAAGTTAATTTCCTTTGCAATTCTCATTTTAAAGATGAGGCAGCTGATATTCTGGGAGTTTAATTAACATGCCCAAGGTCACAGGTGATAGAAGCGAAATATGGTTAAAATTCAAAGCTTGTGACTGTAGATCCATTCATTCCCAGAGAACGACTGCCGACTGCCAATCTTTATATACATATATACATGTATATATGTATGTGTATATATATTTATATATATATATATATATTTACAACATAAAAAAAATCCACTGTTTAAGGTGGGAGATTACTAGAGAATTATGATGGAAATTAAGAGGTCATGATGTTGTAATCTATTTTAAAAAAATAAATAGGTAAGACTTTATAATATTCTCTTTGTCATTATTTACTATTTGAAAGTCAGTTTTATCCTAGCTTCTCTTTCACATTATTTTAACCCTTTATTGTATTCTAATTTGCTTGGGTGGAAAATAGGTTTAAATGATTACATTTTTTATCCCAGGAAGACATCCAACTCTAATGATATCTGAGCCCTTCAACACACAAAGACGTCTTCTTATCATCTTTTTGAAAACAAAAATTACTACGACAAAAATAATCTTCCCAGAGTTTCTGGGAATAAAACTATTGGGTGATAGTATTTCGCAAAGAAAGCAGAGAATGTGACAATTCTTCCCATTTTTAAAGTATTTGTCAATGCTTAGGTGTCAGGGGCAGGTGAGTTTTTGATTGATTGAAGAATATGTGAATTTTCGTGGAAGACTTCATTCCTATGGTTCACTATTTTGCATTGAAAATTCTATGTATGGTACTATATGGGACACCTGAAAGGTACCACTTAAATCTCAGCCTGGGTAGCCACTGTTCAATTGACTGGTTCTGAGCAGGTTTACCCCACTTTGTAAGTTGCCCTCACCAGCATCTAGTGTCAGAAAGTTTTCTTCAGACTCTTAGGGCTTTCCTGTGTGGCTCAGCCACCATTCACACACAAGTACCCTATAAATGCCTTCATCACCAATGAGGAATGCTAAATAAAGGATAGGTGTTTTGCTTTAATACTCCCTCCACACAGTTTTGAGAAGCTTTCTCAAATACTCCATAGTCAATCACAAGATGAAGCACTAATTGTCAGACTGGAGATCAACTTCATTTTAATCCATTTGTCAGGGTATTCATGCTTCTATAACAAAATACCTCAGACTGGGTAACTTACAAACCACGAAATGTATTGCTTACCATTCTGGAGGCTAGGAAGTTCAAAATCAGGGCACTAGCAGATTTTGTGTTTGGTGAAGGTTCATGCTTTACTTTATCTGTGGTGAACCTCCCTTAGGCTTAGTGCTTTTTATAAGAGTGCTAATCCTATTCTCAAGGGAGAGACCTCATAACCTAGTTTCTTCCCAGAAATCCCATCTCTTAATGTTATCACATTGGAGATTATTTACACATATGAATTTCAGAGAGACAAGTTCAGACTATACTGCTCCCATCAATAAATATATTTTGAATATTTACTCATTCAGGGAAATATAAGTCAAAACCACAATGAGATATCATCTCACTCCTATTACATTGGCGCTTTTGTTTTTTTGAAGAGGTTTTTGCTACAGGGCGCATGCGCTTGCCAGACAGAGAGAGACAGAGAGATAGAAAGCAAGAGATCACCCCCCAGAGGGGAGGGCCATGCCGCAACCCCTTCTCCTCCATTATCCTCTCGGGATCTTGGGCACGCACGCACACGGGCCCGGTGTGAGTTTAAGCCACTGGCCCGGGACTTGAATCATGGTCAACTACATGAGAGTTCAGCGACATAGCCATTACACTAACTGCTGGTCCCCTATTACATTGGCTATTAAAAACAAACAAACAAACACAACAATAACAACAAACTAACAGTGTGGGCAAAGATGTGGTGTAAAGAAAACCCTTCCACAATGTTGGTAGGAATGTAAATTAGTATAGCCATTATGGAAAACAATATGGAGGTACCTCAAAAAATTAAGATAAGAATTACCATATGATCTAGCATTCCCATTATTGGGTATATACTCATGGGAAATGAAATCAATACGTTGAAGATGTATCTGCAACTTCATGTTTACTGCAACACTAGCCACAGTAGATAAGATGAGGAATCAACCAAAATATTTAACAACAGATGAATAGGTAAAGAGAATGAAATGTATATAAGAAACACTATTCATCCATAAAAAAGTAAAGAACTCCTTTTATTTGTAACAACATGTATGAGTCTAGAGGATATTATATTAAGTAAAATAGCTAATTCTTGAATTGATTTAGATTCCTTCCTGTTCCACTTTTCACATCCCCCTTTCCTGTTTGCTAGTAACACTTTGTGAATAAATGAGCAGCTTATAAAGTAGTCCTACTTTAGGGTAGAAGTGTGCTCAGAGTGTGTGCTCATGGGCCCAGAAAGTTTCTTTTGATCTGTAAACACCAAAGTTTTCCATGGGAAAAATGTGTTCACTTACATCTCATTAGTATAGTGTTGTTTCATTGTGTTTGCAATTATGGTGAGTCCTCTTTTATCAACATTATTAGTTACTCTAAAGTATATTGATGAAATTTACCCATTATTGTATAAGACACATCCATTTAGACCAAGTGATTACTATAAACAAAATGAGCTGCCCTTTAGGTAACAGCCTGGATGATTAAATTGTCCTTCAGATCTAAATAAAAGGACAAATTACTATGAAAAGCTCTCTTCTCTTCCTCCTCTCTGTTTTCTCCTTTCTAGCTGTGCTCTATAGAAGCCTTTATGGATTAATGTAATCCTATCTTCTAGGTTCTTTATATTTATCTGACAGTCTGAATATTGTAGTTCATAAAAAAAATTCAGTTCTGTTGGTATTTTTAGCCATTTGTTTCGTGTGCATGCAGCTTAAAACTGCAAGTTTCTTTATGGAAATCACATCTCTTGAAGTCCATTTTGTTTTAATATTCTTATTTTCACACCCAGCTATTTTTTGGGGGGGAGGAGGAGGCACTTAAGATTTCTCTGAGGTTACTGAAGAAGGGTACTAGTAACATCTAAAATAACATGTTATTGAAGAAAAGAGTTAGAGTGGCCCAACTGTCTATCTTATTAGAATACATCCTGAAATCTTGGATCTCTTGTTATGCCAAGCTCTACTCTAAGTCCTTTGTGAGCATTATCACATTTAATCCTTGCCCCATTCTACAAAGGGAACACAAAAGCACACGAAAATAAAATGACATGTCTCCATGTCATACAACTAGTAAAAGTAAACAGTCTAAATTCTAAATCTAAACAATCTGGTTTCATACTTTATAATATAATATTCTTCCTCACTACTATGGGGGGTCACATGAATTGGGGTTTATTGCAAGTAAGGCGCAATGTGTAACAAATATGACAATTTAAAATTATGAAGGAATTTGTAACAAAATCACTGGGATCTCCTGTTTCAGACAATGTGTTAGCTACTAAAACAACTAGAATTAGGGCCAGTGGTTGATATAGTGAACATCTCTGGACTCCCACATGACTGAGCACAGTTGGAGTTCTAGATATTATGACATGAAACTCACACTGCCCTGTGTGCATACATGTGCAAGATCCCTGGAGAATGGAGGAGAAGGGATTGTGGTGTGGCCATCCCCCCGGGGGGTGACTTTTCTCACTCTCTCTCTGTTTTTCTCTCTGATGTGCAAACACCCTAAAGCAAAAACCTTTTTTAAAAAAGAAAGAAAGAGAAAGAAAGAAATAAGATGAATGTCTCCGCCGTCACGTTTTATTACTATGTGTCTCTCTGCTGAGTTCACTTCTTTCCACTTTATCATCACTATTCTAGGACAGAGCCATCTCCCCTTATTTTACTGTTAGAGTTTGCTAACTAGACTACATGACTCTATCCTCTATCTCTTTATTTAATTCTCCGATATGCACTCAAACTCGTCTTTATCTCATTTGGGGAGGCTCTGGGTTTTAATCGCAGTCTACCTTAACATGCAGGGCACACCTACAGGTGTTTTCAGTTGATCTTGGCTGGCAGCCAGACTCTGGGAAGATCACAACAGGAAGACCCTGTCCAGGGTGCTGATCTCCCGTTCTCGTCCTCTTTCTCCCTCCCTCTCTTTCTGGAAATAAATAAGAGATCTTTGTCAAGCATGTGGATACACATGTGCACACACACGCATACACACACAGATTATGTTAATCCCATGATTATGTGCAATGTCTAAGGCCTTTATTAACTCAAATCTTTTCTGTCACTACGAAATAATGTATCAGTGTTCTTACTCTCAGGTTCTACTTTCAATTTTAGTGAGCCTATTCAAACTCCTTATTCTATGCTCTGTCAAATCCTGCATTTTGACACATTTTTTTCTCTTTATATGTATTTGATACTCTGAACATTGTAGTTCATGAGAAACCTCACTTCAGCTGGTATACTTCTCACAATTTTTTCTGTGAGCTCCATTAGAACAGAGACTGTAAAAAACATTCACAAACCAATGTACATCAATCCGCATATCAGACAGTGAATATTCATTATCCTAGAGAACAAATGCCTAATTCTACCTTGTTATTTCCTATTTCTTCCTTCAAGTTTCAGTATATGTGTCACTTCTTCCAGAAAACATTACATCAATTGCTCTAGAAGGATCATGTGTACTTAGAAGGGCCCTGTATTCAAGAAAATGACATGTTCTATTTGTTGTTTTCTTTTTATCTCTAGGTGTAGCTTTAACTTTTTTATATACATACTATACTTTACCTAGTTTTATATTAAAATGTCAACAGTCGGGCTCAGTAGCTGGCATAGTGGTTATGCCACTGGACTCCCACATGGCCAACCACAGATTGAGTCCTGGACCCAGTGCTCAAAAATCATGCCAGGCACATGTGCATGTGTGCACAAGATCCAGGAGGAGAATGGAGGAGAAGGGATTGCAGGATGGTCATCTCCCTGTCTCTCTCACTCTCTCCCCAGTGAGTGCAAACACCCTAAGGCAAAATCCTCTAACCAAAAATCTCAATTGTCTCTATGTAATCACAGGATGGTGGGGTGTATAGTCCAGGCTAATGCAGCCTAGATTTGCATTTTCTAAAAGAAATGATCCTATACAGACTCAGTTATATGGATGGTATATAACTGATATTGTCACATCTTCTAACTTCTTACAAAAGGCCAAGAATACAGGTTTTCCTCTTAAATATAAAATTTTAAATGTTGGCTATTCATTTCAAATTTTATATAGTTTATAGGTCAGTTTCCCAGTTTATGCCTTTTGTCAAATTTATACCAGATACCTAGCTATTTCTTCCCACTTAATTCCAGTCACCTTCTATATAACATGTAGAATATTTTCAAGCATCATTTATTTTTTCTATGGAAAACCAAATAGACCAAAATCTCTGTGAGGTTAAGAAAACATGTGTGTGTGTGTGTGTGTGTGTGTGTGTGTGTGTGTATGTGTGTGTGTATGTGTATCTTGTTCATAGCTTAAACTCAATTTATAGTCAACAGCCTAAGAAGCAGTAAATCCTTGATATGTGACTCCTAAATAATAAATAAACTAAGACAGTTTTGAATACATTATAAACTTATGTATACAATACATAGAAGGGCTTGCAACTAGTAAGCCAAATGATTTAATAAATTAAAATTGTGTCTATTTAAAGTTTACGATATGATGCTATGGGATAGAGATAGTAAAATGGTTACTGGCATGAAGCAGAGTCACAGAGCTATCATCCTACATAATTACTTTTTTTTTCTGACAAGAGCAGTTAAAAATCCACTTATTTAACAAAAATTCATAGTACAGTTTTATTAACTTCAGTCTTCAACCCTCCTGAAAGGCGATTCACATTAAATCTCTAAACCTGTTCCTTCTACTGATTGCTTTATGTTCCTGGACTTACATCTCCTATTTCTTTCCCTCCCCCACCTCATGCCTTTGGTTATCACGATTTTATTATCTACATTTGCATATTTGAATCTTAACAAATTATTTTTCCAGGGACCAGCAGTTAGCGTAATGGCTATGTGGCTGGACTCCCATGTAGTTGAACACGGTTCGAGTCCCAGACCCGGTGGCTTAAACTCACGCCGGGCGTGTGTGCGTGCGTGCCCAAGACCCCGAGAGGAGAATGGAGGAGAAGGGATTGCAGCGTGGTCATCCCCTCAGGAAATGATTTCTCGTTTTCTGTTGGTCTGTCTCTCTCTGTCTTTCTGGCAAGCGCACATGCCTTATAGCGAAAACCTATCCAAAAAAAGAAAGAAAGAAAGAAAAAGAAAAAGAAAGAAATTACTATTCCACATACATATGAAATCATGCAATATTTTACTTTCTCTGGTTAATTTTTCTGGCTAATGTTCTCTATATCTACCCATGATGTAGCAAATGGCTAACACTTTCTTGTTTTCAAAGCTTAATAATATTCTATTGTGAGGCTGGCAGTTGGAGTGGTGGTTAAGGGTGCTGGACTTCTACATGGGCAACTGCAGTTCAAGTCCTGGACCTGGTGGGTTGCTTTCTCATTCTCCCTCACTCTTACTCTTACTCTCTCTCTCTCTCTCTCTCTGGTCAAATTAAAATAAATAAATAAATAAATAAAGTTAAATAAAATAATTCTTTAAGAAAATATTCCATTGTGTGTTTTTCTGCAAATTCTACAAAATGTCTATTTTCCGTATAAAATATAAACTAATATTCAAAATGTTGATGTAAAACTTGCTATTGCCCCTAGGCTAAATGGTCATAAGAGAATATAGAGCTAATTCCCATCTTTGTTGCTGAGTAAACCACACTGACTCTTTAATTTCTTTTGGCCTAATTTTTGCAAGTGTTATGGTTTTAAGTTTAATTATAAACCTTGTTCTATTCCTGACACATTGTAATTATTAAAAAATGCAAATGACCAGTAAAATAGAATTGTGACCTAAAAAACAGTTGTCATCTCATGATCTCACCTCTCTTACAAACTCATTAGTATTTTCTCTAAACCAACATTCCATCTCCTGGGTTCCTTTGGTTAAATGGAAGGCATTTATTAGCTGTTACTGAGAAGAAGAAAATTTACTGTTTTGTTTCATGAAGTGTCATTACCTCTCTTTTCTAGTTTTTTTTTTTTTTTTTCCAAAGAAGAATCCTATTTATCTTTAGCTCTAATCAGTAAGGATTTGTCTTGGCACAGAAGGTGAGAATCTTTTCTTCTTCCCTTATATCCCAGGACATACAATGGCAGAGGAGAAACAAACATAAAGTGCTCCATCTGTATACAGGAAAAGATGTGAAATGAGTGAGCAAATAGCAACAGACATTTTTCAGAGTATATAGAAAAGAGGTTATTATCTGTTGATGATAATGTGCATAGTATGCCCAACTGGACTGGAGAGAAATGTGGTCATGTTGGAACATTCAGTTTCCAAGCTAAGTGACATGTGTGAGTCAATGTATAAAAGAAATTAAAATTAAATTAAATTTAAAAACTACAAAAAAATTGATCTGATTAAGGCAGTACATTTTTCTTAGATAACAATTAAGGTTATTAATAAATTATCAAGAAATCTCATTCATTAGCTGTTTGCTATTTCTTTTAGTGATCACTGCATTATAAAAAGGACCTTAGTTTTATTAAATGTGTGGATGATTACCAAAAAAAAAGAAAAGAAAAAAAAAAAAGAGGTCTATCTACTTCTGAAAACTTCATTGATGGAATTTTCCTGGAATAATTTTGAGTAGTTATTTACAATAATGTGAGGAGAATCTTACAGTTCCTGGTTTAAAGGATTACCAAACCCATACAGATTTCAGTGAATTAAAGAATGGCCCAGAACATCACGAAAAATGAGCAAATTCTCTTAAAAAAAGAAAAAAAAGTGAAACTCATTATGAATTAGAACTAAAATGCTTAGTTATTTTTTCTTAACAGTTACAGAAGATGTAAATGTTTATAAAAGAACATGGTTTATGGAGATGGACGGATGGTATAATGGTTATATTGCTGGACTCACGCATATGAAACCATGGTTTCAGTCCCAGACCCAGTGACTTAAACCTCATGTGTGCATGTATGCATGCCCAAGATCCTGAGAGGAGAATGGAGAAGGGATTGAAGCATGGCCATCCTCCCTGGGGAGTAATTTCTCGATTTCTGTCTCTCTGTCCCTCTGGTGAGTAAGAGTCCTATAATAAAAATAAATAAATAAATAAAATATCTCTCTAAAAAATAATAACTTACTGTCTATGACACTTAAATTGTATTACTTGCTTAAATGTATTTAATCCTTAAATATTCTTTGTCTTGCAATAATTTCAAAATCCTTCATATTTTTACTATTAATTTTCAATATATAGAATTCCACCCCGAAGCACATGATGATTAAATGATGATTGAAGTAGATAAGCTAAGCGAAAGTTTATAAATCACCAACTACAAAATTGTAACTAATGAAGTTTATATATATATAACTCACCATAACTAATTCACCTTACAAACTCATATAATTATTTAATGAAATGATTTTCCTGCCTTTCAATATGATTTGAGTATAACTGAACAACTGAAAAAATCTGGAGTTCATATTCTCAAAACAATTACTAAAATATATACTTTTATGTATTATCTGTGTCTACAGAGACTTCTCCTTTTTAAAATGTTTCAAGATATTGGTCCTTGTCTTTTCTAACCAAAGACTAATTTTCAACACTTTGCCAAATGGCAAACAGTGAAACTATTCTATAGTTTAGGAAAGGAAAAAATATTCAGAAAAAATATCAGGGGGCTTTAGCATGGGGCAACCCCCATAATTACTTTTATGATTTTTTAGATGGAAAACCATAGATGTCTTTGCATTATTACATCTTTTTCCTGGCTAGTTTTAAAAAGTTCAAGACTTCAGGATTATATTTTATTGGAAAGGCAATACAGTTTCAAGAACAATAACTACTATTAATAATAATACTTTCTCTAGAGGTTGATATAGAAACACAATAACAAAAGCAATGCAACACATTTTGATGTATTTTTTTCCCATTAGGGTTTCTTGTACCTACTATAAAAAGTTTATATAGTAGAGTTTGAGACTTATTTGCTTATTTTTATGTTCTATAATGAAGTTGCTTTTTTAATGCAATAATAACTCATTTATTTATTTCAACAAGAATGAATTTTTAATAATAATATATCCTTCTTTGACATAGTGGGAAATAAGCTATCTGTAGGCAGAATGATAAAGCTGATATTTTCAAAATCTTTTTAGTTTCAAATTCAAAGCCATTAATTTATTTTTAAATCAGTAACAAAAATATTATAATCTGGAATTATTTAAGTCAACAATTTTAATATATGCCTTTACATTGTAGAAATTAGTGGGACCAGCAGGTTTCAGGATGGTTAAGGTGCTGCATTCTCACATGGCCAATTTTAGTTTGAGTCCCAGACCCAGGGGCTTGAAAATCATACTGAGTACATGTGTGCGAGTGCTCAAAATCAGAAGAGAATGGAGGACAAGAGACTGAAGTGTGGCCATCCCCTTGGGGTTGATTTCTCACTTCCTCTCTCTCTCTATTCAGCAAGCACAAGCGCAATGGCAAAGACAAAAAAGACAACAACTACAATGAAAGTTAGTTATGTAGTTGTTTCAGAGACAGGCAGAGCAAATTGGATTTTTACATAACAATGTTTTGTGTGTTTTAACTTCCAGGGAAGGCATGCCCTCACCAGAGAGAGAAAGAAAGAGAGTGAGAAAGAAACTTGCATGCAGAACAGTCATGCCACTATCCCTTCTCCTCCTTTTCTCTCCCCTCCCTGGATATTAGACATACATGTACACACATCTAACATGTGCCTTTGTGGCACAGCATGCCACATACTGGACTGTGAGAACTAAAAGCCACATGCTGACTGTGGTTGGTGTCCCCAGCTGAATCTGCCTGAAATCATACCAGCTGCATGCGTGCCCACCTAGAATCCTGGTCAGTTGGAGGACTGGAGGAAAAGGATTTTGGCTCCAATAAGCCCAATGGAGGGTTTTTTCTCTCTCTCCATCTCTCATGCACGTGTGTATACTCTACCATAAATAAACACACACAAAAATGTCCCATGATTTACATGCATGTAATACACTTTCAACTATACATTTACCTCCCATCTTCCATTCGCCTGGGCCTTGCTCTCATTATCGCTTTCACAATTAATGGAATAAGCTGTTTCCTAATTAATTTTTCCTATTGCATTTCAACATTCTCCAATCCATTCATGTAGTTCAGTCAAGTAAGCTTACAGCTGTTCATAATGTTCAGTTTTCCTCCAGTTATATACTTCAGCAAGTACTGACTGAGCGCCTACTATGTGTTAGTCATCATTTTGTGTTCTGATCATCTGGTGATGAACAAAACAAATAAAGTAAATTATACTGAGCTGCCACATGAGACCTGCTATAAGAAACATATTGAAGTTGAGAATGGAAGGATGAATAGATATCAATGAAAAGAAGAATGAAAGATGAGAGAGGCAAATTACCATTTGGGGACAAAAAGAGAAATTAAATTAGCATGTGACATCGAAGCATTGTCTAAAAGCTATATTGGCTGGACTGAAATAGACATTTTGAGAGGAACTAAAATGTGACACAATTTGACGAATATAAAAGGCAAGATTGTGATGAGTCTTGATAAAGAAGAGCACTTCAGGCTTCACACAGGTGGCAATGAAGTGCCAATTAAGTTTCACCATCCAAGACTTTTCCTTTTTCTGTGGCAGATGGCTGGATACCAGGCAGACTAGGAAAGAAACAAACAAACAAAAAAATCCCCAGCTTGGCTCAGAGAAATGAAATATATACATATGTATATAAAATAAAATAATGGAATTGAAGAGCTTATATGATGACAGTATACAAAGCATATTATTTAAATTCAATGTAATTAAGCAAGTGGATTGAAATTTTATTGAATATTTAGCACCTCTGTACAAGGTTTTAGCAATTTGGATTTTTATATAGCCAATTATCCGAGGAAGAGAGAGAAAAAAACTCATTCCAGATTTGAAAGTGATAGGATGAACAAAGAAAACATTTAAAATACATATTTGTGTTATTGTATGTTTTTGGAAAACTCTTTCATTTTCATACATGATTATTGGTCTTTTTTTTTTTTCTCTTTTCTTAACCTTAGTCATTAGGATTATTTACTTGCTTCTTTTTTAAATTTTTTTTGTAAAAATCATATATCCTCATTGTGAAATTTGCAAACAATATAGCAAAGCATAAAGAAGAAAGAAAATGTAACTAAACATAAATGTAAAATAATATCCCAAATGATATTGCCCATAAATAAGTTTTAAACTCAGATAACTTTTTCTAGACTGCTTTTGACATATACACAGATCGATAAATGCATGGGTGGATGGAAAAATGCAATTAAAATAATTTTTGTGGGCTGGCTCCTGACCTGGTGGTTAAGAAAATAGATCCCACATGGTGGAACACACAGTTTGAATCCCAGAAACAACAGCTTAAGAAGCCTGTTGTGCATGTGTGCATGCATACCCAAAATACAGAAAAGAAGGAGAGATGGAGGAGAAGCGATTGCAGCATGACCATTCCCATGGGAAGCGCTTTCTTATCTTCCTCCTTTTGTCTTTCTTTTTGTTTCTGGTGAGTGGAAGCACCCTCTGACAAAATAAATAAATAAGACTTGCCTACCACATTATTAATATTTTTTTTTGCTTTCCTTTTAAAAATCAGGGATAAAGTACACAAAACAAAATTTACCACTTAGCCACTTTAAGTACACATTTCGATGAAAATGAGTAGATGTATATTGCTGGGCAAATGCTATGTTTAATATTACAAAACAATGCACATAGATGCTTAAAAACATCCCACACTGTCTCTAGTATCCATAACCATTTTTCATGCTTCTATATCCTTTACACTTTTAGTGTCCATCATAGAGTATGGACAGTCATATATATTAAGTGGAGACATTCGATGTCTTTATTTTATAGCCTGGCTTGTTTCACTCAGCAGTAAATCTTCCACATTCATCAACTTTCTAAGGGATGCCAGGATTTTTTTTTTTAAATAGTAGAGTAGTATTCTATTGAGTATATGTGCCACACTTTTCCAATCCACTCATCTGTTCATAGACAATTGGGTGGGTTGGTAACATGTCTTAATGACTGTGAATAATGCTGGAATAAACACAGATTTGTAAGCACTTTTCCAGCTGAGTGTTCTCCTATCCTTTGGGTAGATACCGAGGAGTGGAATTGCTGGATTATATGGTAGTTCTATTTGTAGATCTTTGAGGAACCTCCATATTTTTCTCCATAGGGGCTATTAAAGTGAATACTTCAGAATACTTTTGTCCCAGAGGAAATAGTCAATAAATGTTAGCTTTATTATTATTACTACTATAGACTTCTGTAAATAAAATTGAAAGATAAAATGGGAAACCATTTCAAATTGTTATGATTTCAAAATTTTTTTAATGTTTTCATAAATTTTTACCACTACACACTCCAAACAAATCACATAATGTAGCTATTTTTTTGCACTTAGTCATCATTGTAGCACATGGTAGTTGACACTGCTACTTGGCAGACAGGCCATGTTGGGGGTCCATGTTCAATTTCTGACCCACCCTAAAAATCCAGGCATGGTGGTGTGCACGTAGTCCCAGATGCTTGAAAGGGAGAAGCAGAAACCACAAAACAGACAGACCTTGTGGGGGGGAAATGAAGGAAAGAAAAAAAGAAAGAAAAGAAATAGATTGTCAGGCCCAGCAGATAGCATGGTTATGTCACTAAATTCCCACATGATCGATGATGGTTTGAACTTCAGATTTAGTGGCTCGAAAATCATGCCAGGTGTGTGTGTGTGTGTGTGTGTGTGTGTGTGTGTGTGTGTACTTGCCCAAGATTCCAGGAGGACGACAGATTGTAGCATGGTCAACACTCCTGGGAGATGATTTCTCACTTTCTTTCTCACTGTAACTCTCTTTCTCCCCAGAGAGTATGTACTGTTCCCCAGGGCAAAAATCACTTTAAAAAAATCATCATTCATTTTTTTCAGACTTCATTTTCTGTATGTTATCCGTATTTCTATTATAATTTAAGTTTCACAACTCCAGTAATAAGTTGGATTTTGGCTGATTGCTTACCCCAACCATTATCAAGCACTTTCTCTTTCTGCTCCCACTTTAAAAATGGAGTGGTAGCATGTCTTAAATTTTATTTTGTGTACTTTGGAATAAGAATATGGTATTCACAACTAGCAACCCTGATGCAGGAAATATTAGGAAATGCCAGAAAAATATTCTTTTTTTTTGGGGGGGGGATGTTTTTGCTACAGTGTGTGTGTGCTTGCCAGAAATATAGGGAGAGTCAGACAGAAAACGAGAAATCACCCCCCCAAGGATGGATGGCCACACCACAATCCCATCTCCTCCATTCTCCTCTCTGGATCGTGGGCACCCACGCACACACATGCACCCAGCCTGAGTTTAAGCCACTGGGTCAACTACATGGGAGTCCAGCGACATAGTCATTACACCAACTGCTGATTCCACCACAGAAATATTCTAATATTGGTTTCTGAAATAACTAGAAACTTCTGCTCTAACATTATTTTGTGAAAAAATTATATTGCTAATAATTGAAACACTAAAGGCTATACTTCCACTTTCTTGCAATTAAAAGTATTCCAAATTATGTCATTTAAATGCTTTCCTTAACAACTACTATAGAAAATTTCCCTAAGAATTCTAATATGTAAAAGTTATTTTTTAAAGTCTATTTGTCTCAAAATTTAGACACGCTTCTCTTTTAAATCCACGTGGAATTTATTTTATCATGTGAGAGGAAACACTATCTATTTTTTTAAAAAGATTCATGTATAATAAACTTTCAGATCAGAATTTAAGGCATTTTAAAGCTTTCCCTGAAAATTTGAGATGTCACCCTTGATGCATATTATTAACATTTCATACATAGTAAACATGCATTTTGTCTTTTCGCACTTTTGCAAGATCTATATTTCTAGTCTTCCTCAAAAAATGATAGTAATTCTGTTATAACTATAGTTTATTTTATATATAGCATGGCAAGATCTCTTTCACTATTTTGCTCTTTTTATTTTTCTTTGATATTCTGCTTGTACTCTGAAATCAGAATGCTTGGTTTTAAACATAGTATATTCACTAGTTTTGTTTGTTGAATTCAGTTCAACGTAATAAAGCATCATACATGTGTGCGTGTGTGTGTAATATATACAAATATACATTTACATGGGAAAATAGTAAAATAATAACATATATCAATTTGTTCAGTAATTTATACTTTTATCAATTTACAAACAATTGATAATATTTAATAAATAGTTACTATTTTTTCTGTTTCATATACCTTTACAGATGAAGAGAATTGAGATAACCAATATAAACAATTTTATTTTTTGAAGTTTCTAGTATGGTGTGGAATAAACTCTACAAACACACACACACAAGCATTTATTTTATATAGCAGTAAGCTATTATGTGCTGTAATAGAGACACAAGGGAATGGTAATTTTTAAGCAATATCAGGAAGCGTTTATTTGAGAACATGACATTGGAGGGTAAGCTTCATTGATACCCAAGGATGGATGGCCACACCACAATCCCATCTCCTCCATTCTCCTCTCTGGATCGTGGGCACCCACGCACACACATGCACCCAGCCTGAGTTTAAGCCACTGGGTCAACTACATGGGAGTCCAGCGACATAGTCATTACACCAACTGCTGATTCCACCACAGAAATATTCTAATATTGGTTTCTGAAATAACTAGAAACTTCTGCTCCAACATTATTTTGTGAAAAAATTATATTGCTAATAATTGAAACACTAAAGGCTATACTTCCACTTTCTTGCAATTAAAAGTATTCCAAATTATGTCATTTAAATGCTTTCCTTAACAACTACTATAGAAAATTTCCCTAAGAATTCTAATATGTAAAAGTTATTTTTTAAAGTCTATTTGTCTCAAAATTTAGACACGCTTCTCTTTTAAATCCACGTGGAATTTATTTTATCATGTGAGAGGAAACACTATCTATTTTTTTAAAAAGATTCATGTATAATAAACTTTCAGATCAGAATTTAAGGCATTTTAAAGCTTTCCCTGAAAATTTGAGATGTCACCCTTGATGCATATTATTAACATTTCATACATAGTAAACATGCATTTTGTCTTTTCGCACTTTTGCAAGATCTATATTTCTAGTCTTCCTCAAAAAATGATAGTAATTCTGTTATAACTATAGTTTATTTTATATATAGCATGGCAAGATCTCTTTCACTATTTTGCTCTTTTTATTTTTCTTTGATATTCTGCTTGTACTCTGAAATCAGAATGCTTGGTTTTAAACATAGTATATTCACTAGTTTTGTTTGTTGAATTCAGTTCAACGTAATAAAGCATCATACATGTGTGCGTGTGTGTGTAATATATACAAATATACATTTACATGGGAAAATAGTAAAATAATAACATATATCAATTTGTTCAGTAATTTATACTTTTATCAATTTACAAACAATTGATAATATTTAATAAATAGTTACTATTTTTTCTGTTTCATATACCTTTACAGATGAAGAGAATTGAGATAACCAATATAAACAATTTTATTTTTTGAAGTTTCTAGTATGGTGTGGAATAAACTCTACAAACACACACACACAAGCATTTATTTTATATAGCAGTAAGCTATTATGTGCTGTAATAGAGACACAAGGGAATGGCAATTTTTAAGCAATATCAGGAAGCGTTTATTTGAGAACATGACATTGGAGGGTAAGCTTCATTGATAAAAAGAGCTATGTAAAGATCCAAGTAAACCGAATGCTCATTAGTCTAAAACGTTCTTTACCTTCCACTTCCAGTTATGACAAATAAGCTTACATCAGAACAACCCTCCAAACTGATTATACACATAGGGTAAAATACATAAGACAGCTGTTTGAAGTCATGTGAGAAGAATCAAGGAAGCCAGGATGTTAAGACTTAGATCTGTGGGAGAAGGCAAGAGGTTAATATGATCATGTTCACCGTGTGGTACTAGCTGATTCATAGGTACTTGAGGCCAACATGCTAAAAAAGAAAGCAGTAGTTCAGAGCCATTTGTGATTTCATGGGTACAGGAAGAGAAGAATTGGAGTTCAGCTCTCTGATGTCAGCCAATAGAGTGATCCATTATGAAATAAATGGATGATGATATTGATAATAGATCACAAACTCTCATTTACATGACTGGTAAATATTACAGTGGAAACTATTACTGAAACATAAAATATATAAATTAAATGATAAAAAGAAAAATTTAGATTTGACAGTTAAAATAGTTAAAAATTCAGTATACCAAATTAAGTATATCAAGAGAAGATTAGTGACTTGGGTGGTATATCAATTAGGAAACATCATATTGAAACAGATAACTAATAAGAAATGGAATATATGGAAAAGAGAGTGAGATGCATATAGAATATTTTGAAAATTCTGATTATATATATATATATATATATATATATGTATGTTGTCTCTAAAGAACTTGAGAGAAAGATGGAGAAAATGTAGCATTTGAAAAACTACAGGTGGAGAAGTTTTCAAAAGTGATGAAATACACTAAGCTTCAGAGAGAGAGAGAGAGAGACAGTAAGAGGGAAAGTGAGAAATCACCCCCCAAGGAGGATGGCCATGATGTAATCCCTTCTACTTCATTCTCCTTTTGGGATTTTAGGCACACATGCACATGCACCCTCCATGATTTTTAAGCCACTGGGGCTGAGACTTGAACTATGGTTGATCATGTGGGAGTCCACCACCTTAACAACCAAGCCACCTACTGGTCCCACTTATCCCTGATCTTTACAATTCTATCCTTATTACTTAGCTCAGTCATACATAGTCTGTAAATTCCTTAAACATTTAACACTCAGATCACAGATGTTTACATATCATACCATTTCCCCTCCATTTTTTTGCCAAGAAAGATGATAGAATTATAATCTCATCTATGTCCAATCTCAATTCCTGTCCTATGAATAGCCTTTTCTTAACTTCATCAACAGGTCATTCTGTTAATTATACAGTCTGTTATTTATTGACTTTTTTACACAGTTCTTTTCACTGATATTTAAACACCTAGTCTTTTCTTTCATTGATGTGTGTCAATGTCCTTATGGGGGTATGAGAGTGTGCCTATTTATACTTCTCCAGGACAGAGCTTTATGAATAAGTACAAGCATTAGATTTAATCACATACTGAAACCTCCAGGTGAAGATCCCAATAGTTCCTGAAGAACTCTGTGTGTGCAATTCAAGTCAGTGGTTCTTTGTCAATACTAGCCATTGCTATTTTTCCTCTTACCAAGTGACATCACACCATATCAGATGTCCTAAGATAAAGACCTTCAATTAGTTATTGACTCTTTTCTTTCTTTATTTAATGAATTTTTGAAACTTAACAGTTTAATTTGGCAGGAGTCAAGAAAGGTACCAATAATCTTCACCCTTTATTTAACTAATGATCTGTATAAAGCCCTAAATTCACCTTGGAGCAGCTGATCACAACATGGCAAGACTGCCAAAAAGTTATCTATCTTTCTCTCTTTGTCTTTCTCCTCTCTTGCACTCTCTCCCTGTCTAAAATAAATATATAAATAAATAATTCCATGGCTCACCTGAAACACTGATAAAATGACATAATAAATTTCAGCTAAAGGTTTGCCATTTCATGCTTGGAAACTGCAATTACATAATTTACATCAAATCTAACATTGCACAGTTCTTTTAATACAGCATAATATTATAGTATGTAACATTTTAAAAAGCATAATAAAAATATATTATTTTGATAATCCACAAGTTTATACAATGACAACTTCTATTGTACTATCACTATGATTATTTGGGAGACACTGATTTCTGCTTGCTATACTATCAATGATCTCATTCAGATGTACCTTGTTAAGGTTGCTTGCCAGAATAATGCTCCTCCCCACTCAGCCATGATATGTACCTGCAAATCTGCAACCAGTGTAGATGGTAGGTCACACATCAAGAGAAAATTAAGATTACAGATGAAATTAAGGTTGTGGATAAGTTGTTATTTAAAAGGAGGTAGAGTGGGCATTGTCTCATATTATTCACATGGTCCTAATATAATCACAGTGAAATGGACCAGTTTAAGGTTTAGCAAGTAAGACAGACTTCTGAAGACAGCAATCAGACCAAACACTGAGTCATAGGGAGATTGGTTTGAGGAATGGTCAGATGAGAAACTGGAACAGCTATTTGGAAGAATCAGAATAATTACTCAGGTTGAAGTGATTGACTCTGATTGATGGTAGTGAGGAATGATTTGCATATGCTTCTGTCTTGTACCTATAAATAATGACACATGTTGAACCTCTTGAGAAAGTTTGATGGTGCTTTCTGATTGTCTCCCTGTAACAAGTTACTGAAAAAACCTCCCTCTCCAGGCTATGCCTCCTGTTTCATTGACCACATAAAGAAGCAGTTGGATTTAGCTGGATGATAACGACAGCAGTATTTATAAAAACGTAAGGCAGCAGATGACAGAGAGACAGAGTCAGAGAGATTGTAACTTTTGAAGCAGCAAAATGTTAGTGAACCTTACCAACTGAAAAATGAACAAAAGGAATTCTCTCTAGAAACTTAAGCAGGAATTCAGAACTCTCTACACCCTAAATTTAGCCAAGATGTACCTATTTCAGACTTCTAACTTTTAGAACTTTTCAAACAATCAATTAATAGTATTATACACTATGAAGTTTGTTCTAACTTACTACAGCAGCAATAGGAACATAATGAACTAGGAATTTTTACAGGGCATAAACGTATATACAGGAACCACCAATAGCATTTAGGTGCTTTTAAAGTCATAAAGTGTTCAAGACACAAAACATACAGGTCAGTGTAGATCAGTGAAAGGCATTATAGTAGAGTTTGTGACCTCCTAAGTTAATAATTTCTTGTAATGTGCATAAATGGTTAAAAAGATGTTTTACTGCTTCGTATTACAGGATGAATTTGAATTTAGTGTGAGTGGACAAAAAGATTTTTATTTTAAAATTGTAAATCTCTTTTTACATGTACTTTCAGATAAATAAATATTTGTCATTCACTTTTTATTGTTATAAACGATACCATATTTACTTTAAAGTTGTGACAACACAGTAATTGTGACAACAGAGATTAAGTTATTCTATATTAGGTGCTTGAAATTAACAGGTGTTATTACCCAAACCAATATACATTTCACTATATTATTGAGATATTATAATTTAATGTCCACTTTTTCTGTGCTATTTTCTGTATGTATGCATGTGTGTGTGTAACCCAAATGAGACTATTTTGTAGTT
Source organism: Tupaia belangeri chinensis (assembly GCF_000334495.1). Taxonomy (NCBI): domain Eukaryota; kingdom Metazoa; phylum Chordata; class Mammalia; order Scandentia; family Tupaiidae; genus Tupaia; species Tupaia belangeri. The sequence goes on from NW_006160178.1 coordinate 648,056, forward strand.
ACTATATGTTTATCATTAAACTTTTTATTATATAATAAAATCAGTACTTACAGAAAAAAATGCATGAATTAAAAAATAGTATGAGGTATCTACAAAAAGATCATGGAAATTGGTATTATGTAAAAATTATATATGGATTTGTTTTTTTGCCCTAAACAAATTTGTACTTCAAGTCCACTTTTCTAGAAACTTTTTAATCCCTTTGTATATGGATTATAGATGCAGTCAGCCTAAAAAGTCAAGGTAGCAGAAAACAATATTATTATTTGTGTTATAATGAATATATTTTTTCTTTCCCTGTTATTCCATTATAGTTGTATAAGTGCATTAGAAGAATGTTCAGTTAATTAGAATATGACAGTAATAATAAAGATAAAAATAGATAAATGGAAATAATGCTTTAATTTAAAGACAAATACTTCTATAGACTTCATCTCATAAAATATTTGTTAATCAATTTACGGGGTATTCAAAAAGCCATGTTTTTTTTGTTTGTTTGGTTTTTTTTTGGAGAGGTTTTTGCTATAGGGCACATGCACTCGCCAGACAGAGAGACACATAGAGACAGAAAGCGAGAAATCACCCCCTAGGGGGATGGTCACACCGCAATCCCTTCTCCTCCATTCTCCTCTTGGGATCTTGGGCACACATGCACACGCACCCGGTGTGAGTTTTAAGCCACCAGGTCTGGGACGCTAACTGCGGTCAACTACATGGGAGTCCAGCAACATAGCCATTACGCTAACTGCTGGTTCCCAAGCCATGTGTTCTTGAATGTACTGAAAGTAATGAATCTGGTCTATATAGTAATCTTCAACAACTAGTTTTCATTATTATCACTGTAGCTCTTATATCTATTATTACTAAAGCATGAAAAATATAGCTTCTTTTCAATATACAATTATAAAACAAGCCAAGTAAAGATTTATTGCATAAGGCACCATTAAAGTTCTAAAATGATATATTTCTAAGTTAAATCAAATCTGGAAAACCACCTTGATTAGGTTTCACTTTGCCTTCTCATGTATTTTTTTAGGATAGCAATCTCATGAAGAAATTTCCTTTTCAGCACTTCTGGAACTGTTTTGAACAAAATACAAACTCCCTCTTCACCTCAGATCTCCCGGTTTCTGGTCTCAGAGTCTATGCGTCAGCCATGTGGGTTTGCCGGGAACCCGAATGAGGCTGCCCTCATTTACCCCTCTTAGCATGTGCTCTTCTCTCAGCTATTACATTAATTAAAAATCACTTATACGTCCTCCTAAGCTGAATTCGCCCAGATCATAGTAGTGGCACTACATTCATAATTCAATATTTTCACTCTGTCTTTATGTTTAATAAAAACTAAATCTACCAATTCATCTGCCTTATATCTGGTAAGAAATTTTCCTGTTGGCCCTTGATGTGTATTCCCTGATTTCAGGATAGTTTTTCTTAAAATTGCTTTAAAGGAATAGCCATTGCTTTGGGTCCAAGTGATGGTGCCGCCATGGGAACACAACAGACCCACATGGAAAGTCTTGGTTCTCATTTCGGGACTTCTTTGAGCATACCAGATGCACATGTATGTCCCTAATCTTGTCTCACTGAAAGTAGAGGTGTACCTACCTTTAGAATCCTGTCAGGGCTGGGGTCCAGCATATGGTGTAATGGCTCCATTGCCAGACTCCTACATGGTAGACCGCAGTTCAAGTTCCAGACCTGGTGGTTTGAACTCATATCAGGCACATATGCATCAGTGCCCACGATCCTGAGAGCAGAATGGAGGAGAAGGGATTGTGGCATGGCCATCCTCCATGGGCGGAGGGTGATTTCTTGCTTTCTGTCTCTCTGTCTTTCTGGCAAGAGCTACCTATAGCAAAAATCTCTTTAAAAAAATCCTGTTGGGGTGACTACCTGTCTCTCTGCCTCTATCACTCAGATAAAAAAAAATGACCCTAAAGCTAGAATTAAGAATTGCTTTAATTTAAACCAAGGGATATTTTGGGTCAAAAGCAACATATACATTTTATTTGTTTAAAATTCTTAATAAATTTTATCTCCAGACATAGGTAATAGAAGAGTGTTTGTAGACATACCACTACTGCTTTGAATGTTTAAGATTCTAAATTAAATAAATTTTCAGAAAATGTTGCCTTAGTTTGACAAATACACTATGCAAGGTTTTCTATGCAAAGAAAGATATATTAGAACTGAGACCAGACCATATCAAATTTTCCAAGATATATATTTTTTATTTGACCATTTTATGTAACTAAAGCAATATTATCTGAACTTACAACTTTCCTCATATGTTCTACAGCACGAGATAATTCTTCTGGGAGCCTTGAGCAGGAAGCCATAAGCCTACAAGGTGAATAAAAGAATTGGGTGGATTTATTCTTACCTGACAAGATTGAAGGAAATTTAATGAGTAGCCAGGGAGGGTCAAACCTAGTTCCATTTTTATTTTGCTACATACCAGAATTTCTTTTACATTGAAACTTGCAGAGTAGTTTATCCAGATTTTCCACCTTTTTTTCTTTCTTTCTTTTTTTCTTTTTTTTTAGTTTCTATCATCTTCCTTAAATTATTATTAAGAAAATGTTTAAATGACACAATAATAAACTCTAAAATAAGAAAATATCAAGCGAATGGTACATTTATTTCAGGGGCAAGAAGGGAGACATAAATCTAGGTTGCTATTTTTACATCACTATTGACAAAAACAGAAAGTGATTCTACTGATTCCTTGTTTCTTTTCCTTCCTTCCTTCCTTCCTTCCGTTATTTCATCTTTTCTTGCACAAACAGTAAAAATCTTATTGAATGTTGAATTACAACTTGCATGTGTGTATGTGTGTGTGTGTGTGTGTGTGTGTGTGTGTGTATGAGATGCTGCATGCCATTAGGAGGCAAAAGGGATCATGATAAGACATGTTAAAAACAAGCAAGTGAGGAGGCTGTATTACACAGCAAGGAAGTCTTATCAGAAGAGTCAAACCACAGAAACTACAAAAAGAAGAAAAAGGAAGTATGCACAAGACAGAGATTTCATAGAAGTTTTTTTGGAATAAGATACTATTTACATTGACATGAAAATTTGAACAGAGAATCTCAGATGGGAGGACAGAATTCATCATTGAAAAGCCTTTTTTTTTTCTCCTCCTAAAGTACTGTTTAATTTCATGGATGATTGAAATTTTCCATTTCGAAAATATACTCAAATCTTCAAGAAGTTTACATGTCTATAAAATGTTCACTCCTATTAACATGAACAAATAGGGATAACATAAAGTTTGGTTACGTATACAATAATTAAAATAAAGGTACTTTTACTTTGCTTAAAGATGAATGATCTTAGCTATGAGAACGTGAATGCACCTGAGTTCAGAGTGGAGCGATATGTACTTTTCAAAATTCTAAGGGCATTTTAACATGAGTTTGCTGGAGAACAACAGAAACATCATACTTCTAGAACACAGTGTATCTATGGTCTCAGAGTGAATGAGGAAATGCATGCTCAGGGAATGTGGCCTTCCTGCTTGTAAACAAAAGGAGGCTCAAACAAAAAGGAGGCCAAAACCTGCCTTCCTGCTTGTAAGCCACAGGAGGCCATTATACAGGTGAGAAAGGTATTTTTCCAGATTCCAAGGTTTTTGTCCAGCCTCTGGTGTCATTTAGTCTTATCCTCCTAAACAATATTGAAACCAACCTGTTCTGGAAATAGACTGATTTTTCTGATTCTCTAAAAACAGCTTTCTCTAAAACATGACTTTCCTTCCTCCATCTTGATAAACACAATGCTAGAACCTATTCAAGACATTCACAATTTTCCCAGTATCAACATAGACCCCCTCACTACAGGTTTATCTATGAGACTGGGAACAAAACTCACAATGGGAAGATCATACCCCCTAATAACCCAGGCCAGAGGGTCTACATGTGTCTCCTTACCTACAGGAATTCATAGATACCATTAAAAAGGATCATGGACCTCTACTTTCAGTGTTGGCTCCTGAATCTCTTCCTGAATGACTGAAGCTCATTATCCTGCACTCCACAGGTCTCTACAATCACCTGGGGATAACTGAAAACACTAGACCAACAAGTGGTAACCATTCTACAAAATAGGGAAGGACCAGGTACCCATGAGAATCAATTTCTCATTTTTCTCAGTGTTATCTCCTATAATAGACAGAAGGACATAGATTGATTTATGTCTATACCCTCTTCTTTTGTTTCCCCCCTGCACAGGTCACCCAATACTGGGCATGTATGACTAATTCTCCATTATTTTGTTTTTCTTTTCTTTTCTTTCTTTCTTTCTTTTTCTTTTCTTTTTTTTTTTTTTTTTGGAGAGGTTTTTGCTATAGGGCGCATGTACTCTCCAGAAAGACAGAGAGAGACAGAGAGATAGAAAGCGAAAAATCACCCCCCAGGGGGGATGGCCATGCCACAATCCCTTCTCCATTCTCCTCTCAGGATCTTGGGCACACGCACACAGGCGCCGGGCATGAGTTTAAGCAACCGGATCCAGGACTCGAACCATAGTTGACTACATGGGAGTCCAGCAACATAGCCATTATGCCAACTGCTGGTCCCTTTTATTTTTTAAGAGAGTTTTTTGCTATAGGGAGCATGTGAGAGACAGAGATGTAGAAAGCTAGAAATCATCCCCCATGGCGCTGGCCATGCCACAAACTCTTCTCCTCCATTCTGCTCTTGGGATTTGGGGCATGCACGCACATTTTGAGGATCAGTAGATGGTTTAATAATTACATCATCGGACTCTGACATAGCCAACTGCAATTCAACTCCTGGACCCTGCAGCTTGAAACACACCAGGCAAGTGTGTGTGTGTGCCCAAAATCCCAGGAAGAGAAGGGATTGTACCATGGCTATATGCCCTGGGGGTGATTTTTCACTTTCTGTATTTCTGTCTTTCCAGAGAGTGCATATGCCCTATAGCAAAAATCAAAAAAAAAAAAAAACCTAAATCATTGATTTTATAAAATTTTTCTCCATGTACTGAGGACATAGTCAACACACATAAATGCCTAGTACTTATAGAAATACATTAATGGCCTAAGAAAGAGATCAGACACTATATACTTACTCCAGACAGTAGGACAGCAAATTAACTATTCTACAATAAAACTAAAGTTTTCCAGACTGCCATCAGTTTGTTGTTGTTTTTGAGAGATTTTTTTTTCTTATGGGACACGTGCACTCACCAGAGAGACAGAGAGAGACAGAAAGCAAGAAATCACTTCCTGGAGGGGATGGCTATGCCACAATCTCTTCTCCTCTATTTTTCTTAGGGATTTTGGGCATGCACACACACATGCACACACACACACTAACATACACACACACATACACACGCACCTGGCATGAGTTTTAAGCCGCTGAGTTTGGGACTCAAACTGTGGTCACCTACATGGGAGTCCAGTGACATAATCATTACATCATCTGCTGTTCCCCTGCCATCAGTTTTATCACACATGTAAGCCTATGGTAATTAGAGTAGGACCTGTAACTTCATACGATATTTGTAATTTTTATAGTAAATTAAAAAGTTGTATTATGATAAAAATGATCATTTACAATGTTAAGTGTTCCATTAGTATTTTTATTTATTGTTCTATTTTATTTTTAATGGCTAAGAAAGTGACTAATAACACCTGGCTTATAACTTTTCTAGTTTAGAACTGTGATTACTGGTATCTGCAAGAAGTTTTACATACTCAGACCATCAAACAACTGTACCAGGTAACAGATTAGAAACTACACTCAGAAGATTGTTGCCCTGCCTATAGGCACTCACTTGAGTACCCACTGGAACAATGTCAGATCGCCTTTCACTCAGGTACACATCCTAGATAGACTGTTCTATTTCCACATGAGAAGATGAAATCTACTCCAGTTGACTGTTAGTGCATGTAGATCCATATTTATCAAGCAGCATTGAATGGCTTTATAGCAATTACTTACTAAGGAATTTATTTCAGATTCCTTCCTGCACAATGTCTATCAATAGCCCCATGGAAAGAAATCTGTTCATGATGTTGTTCTCCTAGACTGTGCTATTTATCAGTTATTCCACGTAACCTAAAATCTACTGTTCAATAGATCAGGCAATCACAAAAATGAGCTTTTGTATCAGGTCATGTTTTTCTGATTTCTATCAAAATAATTGAAGCTATTAAATTTTGTGCTTGTTGCTGGGTGTATGTGTATGTGTGATCAAAATCCCAAGAGGAGAAGGGATTTTAGCATGGTCATCACCCCTGGGGGGAGATTTCTCGCTGTCTCTCTGTCTCTGTCTTTTGGAGAGTACACATGCCTTACAGCAAAAATCTCTCTCAAAAGAAAAAAATTTGTGCTTTTATAAATTCATTGTCACTAAAGAAAGACCTATTGAATTAATTATTTAATTTTTAATTGGTATTGGTTGTATTTCTTCTGAGCAAGTAGAATTGCTTTGATCTTATGGACTCTGTAAGTTGTTACACAGACCAGGTTTCTCACTGCCATTGCACAGTGATTAAGCTAAGGACTAAATTGAAGTCTATCCCTGGCAAGTACCTTAACCTTTTGCATACACATTTTATAATATAACCAAAATCTTTGAATTGTTAATACACTGCTTTGTTTGCTCTTTCCTTTTTAAGGTAATTCTAATCTATGTCATTTATCATTGAGTATTGCCTCAAATTATTCCCAAAAGAAAAATAGAGTTTGAACATACCCATAAACAAGTAGAAAAATTAACTGTGATAACATGTTATTTCACAATCTTAGCAGATAAATTTTACTTTCTACTTATTTTCTTAATGCAATCAAGTGTACATAGAAGATTTGTATAAAAATTTTGTTCTAGATTTGTCTTGAAGATCTATTATATTAAAATCAAAATATAAGGGTCAGCAGGTGGCATGGTGATTAAGGCCCTGGATGCCCACATGGCTGACTACAATTCAAGTCCGGGACTTGGAGACTGTAAACATAGCAGGCACTTGTGCATGCATGTGCCAAATTCCAGGAGGGGAATGGAGGAGCAGGGTCTATGACACAGCCATCCTTCCTAGGGGGTGATTTCCCATTTTCGTTCTCTTTGTCTCTCTGGCAAGCAAATGTGCTGTATAGCAAAAATCTGTCCTTAAAAAATCAAATTATAATAGAAAAGAGACTATATGGCCCTTGTTTTAAAATACATTTTGTTTTTCTTCTTAAAACTGAATATTTGAGATACGTCATCTGAGACAAATAGAATATTTATCCAGATTTTACTTCCAGATTCTATTAAAAGAGAAGACACTAGTCTGAATAATTTTCTTTTGTAAAGACAACATTGGATTTTATATCTAATTATATCCTAGACAGTGACTAGCTTTGGATAATAATTCTATTTTGAAGTTTCTGTAGCATAATTCAGTACATATGCATCATAATTCTCATTATTTTATTTAGGAAATAATATTCTATGTAAGTTTTTTATTTTGGGTTTGTTGCTTTGGTAATATTTGAACTTTGTAATAGATAGGCTAATAATACCCAATATGAAGTTATTTAATCATCTCTAAAATTAAGAATTATATTTTGGAATTTTACCAAATTTCTTTACAACTCTATGTAAATCTTATCTAAATCCATGTTAGCTATATTTATATGTGATTTTAATCTTTTCCAAATCACTTTTCAAATATATATCTAAATGATTTGAATGTACATAATACAAATAAACATGTAAAACTCGTGTACTCTGTAAATAGTTACATAAAGGATATGAAGACTTGAAAGTGAGGCTACACATAAAACTGTAAGACCGGATGTGATCTTTTTATATAATGTTACATCTTTTTAAATGCGTTGTATTTGTTTTATATGTTTTACATTCTATATCTAAGACAGAAATTTGGCATTATTCTAATTAGTTGACAATAATTATAAAAGTATTTTTCTATTTCTACATTGATAATATAAGAAATAGAAATATGTAATGGATAAATAATTATAAAAATGTGCCCAAAAGACTAGGGATATTGATAGTAACTTTCAAATATTAAATAACCAATAGCATTGCTTTAGTATCAATGCTTTTTTTTAACGATGTGACTCTATAATTTTACTATAATTACATATGTGCCTATACATATGCCTAGATGTGCATGCATATATATTTGTATATATGCATATAATATAATCATGTGGATGTATTTATATATGAATAAATGAATATATTATTTTAACATGTTTTAATTGTATGTGTAATCTATTAAGCTTAACATACCAGCTTTCCCTTCAGTTATATAATAAGAACTTTTTTGTATTTTATTTTTTGCATTCAATCACTGTATATCTTTATAACACACAAAATGAATTTTCCCATCAGGAATACACTGCATGCTAGTTCAGTCAGGATATTACTATAATTGTCATCAACAGATAATTTTTTATTTTTGTGTGAGTTGAATGTTTTGCTTTACTTTTTCCTTGATTCTCTCTCTCTCACCCCGTATAATAAGGTTCTATAAAAGATTGTCTTTGATTTCAGTTTTTAGAATTCCAATCAATAAGATCGTTTGGTCAGACATACCATAACATTGTAATCTTCCAATAAAAGAGAATTGAAGTTTAACTCACCATAGAATTGTTTGAAGAGACTCTTGTGAGTTTTCATATTTCTTTTATATAATATACTCATGATCTGTTTTATACACAATATTTCATTAAATGTTAATGCATCAGCTCTTTTTAGGCATGATTTTAGTGTTAATGGCAGGATAAGGCATTATTTCTCAATTTTTCTTCACTTTTAATTGCAAATAACTCTTGAAAGAAATTAAACTTGCATCCTATATTGTTGTCAAGTAAACAATAACCTTTCAACATCTTGGATGATGATTTTTTTTGTTTTTAGAAAGAGATTTTTGCTATAGGACACACGCACTCACTCAAGAGATAGAAAGAAGCAGAGAGAGAAAAAATGAGAAATCATCCCTTCCTGGGGTGGGGGATGGCCACACTGCAATCCCATCTCCTCCATTCTCCTCTCAGGATTTTGGGCACACACTCATACACTCCCGGTGTGAATTTTAAGTTACCTGGTCCAGGAATCGAAACACAGTCAACTATGTGGGAATTTTAAAAGTTGTATACCAAACAAAATATTCAATTACCATGCTTGTATTGATGAATATTCCACCCTTAACTATGGGGGCACAAAAAGAATCAGACACTAGATTGTTGGTCTAACTAATGTCCTCTGGTTCCACCTATATCAACACGAGGCCTTCACAAAAACAACTATGAAAACCCTGAACAACATGTCTACCCTCTGCCAACTCACTGCAGAAAGAACTTCTTTCCAGCCCTTTGTAGCTAACGTGCACACATTTGTTGCATATCCTACAATGCATAAAATGGAACTGGAGAAAAAGTCTTAATAGGCCCTAGAAATGGACTTGAAGGAAAGCTCATTGCTCCTGGAATGTGGAAAGTGAATTAAAATGAGAATATGACCCTGGCATGTTCCTCCCGCCACGTAGAGTAGATGGTCAGAATGGGCCTTTGAAGTACAAGATTCAAGAGGCATGCTCCTTCCTATCGATTTTAAGAATGGGATTGAAAATAAGGTTAAAAAAAAAATTTCTATTAGCGAATTAGTGTAAAAAAAAAGTTCTTGTGAGAAAAATCAGTGTAAAAAACATAAATAAAAAATTAATGGTAAAAAATGAAACTAGGTATTAGTGAAAAACTTGCCAATTTGGAGTTAACATTCTAAAAAGGAAAAAAAATATAAGCATTATTCAATAAACCTTGAAAATTTTTGAAATGCAACAATGGAAAATGGGACTAAGGAATTATGTTTTTTCAATGAAATCTAGTGAACAATGTCTGTTAAACCATTCTTCTGGTGAATATTATGATATCCACCTTTTTTTTTTCCTAATCAGTACCTTTTAAGTTAGCGTATTAATCAAAAAAAGATCAGAATAATGCAATTTAGATGTAAAACCACTGGTAATATTATTTTGTGTAATCTATTAAGCTTAACATACCAGCTTTCCCTTCAGTTATATAATAAGAACTTTTTTGTATTTTATTTTTTGCATTCAATCACTGTATATCTTTATAACACACAAAATGAATTTTCCCATCAGGAATACACTGCATGCTAGTTCAGTCAGGATATTACTATAATTGTCATCAACAGATAATTTTTTATTTTTGTGTGAGTTGAATGTTTTGCTTTACTTTTTCCTTGATTCTCTCTCTCTCACCCCGTATAATAAGGTTCTATAAAAGATTGTCTTTGATTTCAGTTTTTAGAATTCCAATCAATAAGATCGTTTGGTCAGACATACCATAACATTGTAATCTTCCAATAAAAGAGAATTGAAGTTTAACTCACCATAGAATTGTTTGAAGAGACTCTTGTGAGTTTTCATATTTCTTTTATATAATATACTCATGATCTGTTTTATACACAATATTTCATTAAATGTTAATGCATCAGCTCTTTTTAGGCATGATTTTAGTGTTAATGGCAGGATAAGGCATTATTTCTCAATTTTTCTTCACTTTTAATTGCAAATAACTCTTGAAAGAAATTAAACTTGCATCCTATATTGTTGTCAAGTAAACAATAACCTTTCAACATCTTGGATGATGATTTTTTTTGTTTTTAGAAAGAGATTTTTGCTATAGGACACACGCACTCACTCAAGAGATAGAAAGAAGCAGAGAGAGAAAAAATGAGAAATCATCCCTTCCTGGGGTGGGGGATGGCCACACTGCAATCCCATCTCCTCCATTCTCCTCTCAGGATTTTGGGCACACACTCATACACTCCCGGTGTGAATTTTAAGTTACCTGGTCCAGGAATCGAAACACAGTCAACTATGTGGGAATTTTAAAAGTTGTATACCAAACAAAATATTCAATTACCATGCTTGTATTGATGAATATTCCACCCTTAACTATGGGGGCACAAAAAGAATCAGACACTAGATTGTTGGTCTAACTAATGTCCTCTGGTTCCACCTATATCAACACGAGGCCTTCACAAAAACAACTATGAAAACCCTGAACAACATGTCTACCCTCTGCCAACTCACTGCAGAAAGAACTTCTTTCCAGCCCTTTGTAGCTAACGTGCACACATTTGTTGCATATCCTACAATGCATAAAATGGAACTGGAGAAAAAGTCTTAATAGGCCCTAGAAATGGACTTGAAGGAAAGCTCATTGCTCCTGGAATGTGGAAAGTGAATTAAAATGAGAATATGACCCTGGCATGTTCCTCCCGCCACGTAGAGTAGATGGTCAGAATGGGCCTTTGAAGTACAAGATTCAAGAGGCATGCTCCTTCCTATCGATTTTAAGAATGGGATTGAAAATAAGGTTAAAAAAAAAATTTCTATTAGCGAATTAGTGTAAAAAAAAAGTTCTTGTGAGAAAAATCAGTGTAAAAAACATAAATAAAAAATTAATGGTAAAAAATGAAACTAGGTATTAGTGAAAAACTTGCCAATTTGGAGTTAACATTCTAAAAAGGAAAAAAATATAAGCATTATTCAATAAACCTTGAAAATTTTTGAAATGCAACAATGGAAAATGGGACTAAGGAATTATGTTTTTTCAATGAAATCTAGTGAACAATGTCTGTTAAACCATTCTTCTGGTGAATATTATGATATCCACCTTTTTTTTTTCCTAATCAGTACCTTTTAAGTTAGCGTATTAATCAAAAAAAGATCAGAATAATGCAATTTAGATGTAAAACCACTGGTAATATTATTTTCTTCAAGTCTTCCATTGCAAGTCAGTCAACAGTAGCTGAATGTATAGTCAAGCTGTAGAAATCTGCTGGGCATCAGTAAATCCCAAGGTCCCCAGGGACCCATGGTGAGGATCAGATTCAAATCCAGAATTCTGTCTTTCATGTGTGTACGTGAATGCCCAAAATCCCAAGAGGAGACTGGAAGGAACGGGATTGTGGTGTGGCCATTTCCCCCAGGGAGAGGTGGATGGCTTCTCTCTTTCTGGCTTTCTGTCATCAATCTCTCTCTCTCTATCTCCAGTGAGCATAGACACCCTATAGCAAAAACCTCTCTAGAAAAAATAAAAGCAGATATCTCTCATGTATTTGATATCTTAGAGAAAAAGAGAAAAAAGAGAGCATTGCTCCTTGTATGAATATAGAATAGCTAGATATATAGAAATATATTCTATATTATTGTTAACGTATATAATTTTCTTATGTTACAATTCTTTCCACAATTGTTTATTAAAAGTGAGGGTGATGTCCAATTAACTTTAACCAAATTATAGTAAGAGTGATTGCCAAAAACATTGCATTGTAGGAAATGAGCACATCTTTTCCTGAATTGTTTCTTTTAAAAAGAGTATCATCTATCATGATTTCTATCATGAAACAGTATCATCAATCATGACCTTGGTCATGAAATGAGTTAGCTGGAAGTGGGTCTTTATTTGGAGAAAGCGTGAAGAAAATAGGCCTTGTACTTAGTCAATGTCATGGCATCCTGAAGAGTGTTAAGGCTATCGTTATCTTTTGATCTCCATACAGTCTAGCTCTTTGACTCTAATTATGTGAAAAACGCCTAACATTAACCATCCTGCTGGTCTCCTGGAAGAAAAGAAATTACAAAAGAAATTCAAATTCTGCTTATTGTTATTAAGTCACTCCTAGGTGGAGTTCTAAGAGTAATGATTACAATGATTTTTAAAAAGAAAAACTCCACAACAAACTATCTTTAAGAAGGATTTTGCTTCAGATTCATCTTTAATTATAACTTTATTATAATAATCATAATACAAATTTACCAAAAGCATAAGTAATGGATTAGCTGTGTGGATAACTATAGTAGTATGTTATTGTTCTTTATTTTAAGCTAGGGATGTAGATCTCAGAATTTCACTTCAGTGTCATTATCCATAAAAATAAACACTTGGTTCAAATGCTAAACATACCACTAAAAACGTCATTTATAAACATTATTATAATCAAATAGGTATATCCCACAGGATTTTTCTTTTTTTTTTTTTTGCCGAATTTTCTTAAAGCAAATCTTGTTTGCATTTATATCCTAATTTGTTTCCTGGAAGATGGGCAAAGGTGTACATTTATTAATAATAATATACAGTTAGTTATAGATATATTTGGGTGGTACAAACAGAAAAAATGCATAATTGGAATTATATTTTCTAAAATTAAACATCAGTGTTCTTCCCCAATAACAAGTAATAAATTTGATAATGCAATGCAGGAAAAGCAAATATACTTTAAAGCATATATGAATACTCTATTAGAGAAAAGAAGTTAACAACTATCGTAATTTATGAGTATAACAGTTCTTTTTCCTTGTTTTCATTTTGCTATTACACACCATGTTGGGCATGAGGCATGGCAGACATAGGAGGGGTACTCAAAATATTCATGAAAAAAATGTGTATTATGGAAAAAAAATAACTATGCTTGAATTTCAAAAAATGTTGCACCAAAATGAACTCATACTTCAATGCCATTTTTCTACAGACATTTTGATGTTTGTATTTTGGTGTTTCAAGTAAGTAAATTCTACATAGGAGAGGTATTTAAAATATTCATGAAAAAATGTGTATTATGGAAAAAAATAACTATGCTTGAATTTCAAAAAATGTTGCACCAAAATGAACTCATACTTCAATGCCATTTTTCTACAGACATTTTGATGTTTGTATTTTGGTGTTTCAAGTAAGTAAATTCTGAAATCAGATTAAGTCAATAGTTGTAGCATGTTTTATCTTCTATAATAAAAGCTATTCTGTAGTCATACAAGGAGCAATGCTTAAATTTGGTCCGTAGTAGAAACGAAACCACTCTGATCCTTGACAATGGGGTATACATAAGCAGAATAAAATATCTTTGGTTAATTTACCCCTTCTGAAAACTGGAAGAAATCTGACCCAGATTTAGTAAAGGCAAGTTCCCAGGACATCAGTTCAAATAGAAGGTTTCAACTCATTGTAGTCCTACATTCACAGTCTTAAAAGGCTTTGGGGATAACAGTGAGCCCCAGGCAGTGTGCTTCCTCACAGCTGGCAAGGACAGGTCTGAAAGAACTCACACTGTCACCATCTCGCCCACTAGATTGCAGCTGCCGGCTTACTGTAAGTTCTCTGGTCATTTAGCATTGATTTCCCCTTGAGTTCTTTCACAGAGAAGCCAATCAGGAGTGATTGTTAAATTGTCTCACCTCTAAAACAGACACTGAGCCTGAAATAAGTCCAATGTCCACTAAATCTTTTCACTTTGAAGAAATGGAAAAGGGTCATAAGAAATAACAGCGATACCTTTTTAGTAAATTGTAGCAAATCGCCCCAAACTACAATTCTGAAAACTTTAAGATTAGTTTACAAAGAAAAAGAAAAAAAAGGAGTGAGATTAATTTAAAAGATATTTTTGTTCCAATAATCTCAATTTAACTATCATTCTGTTCTATATTTATTTTACTATGTAGTGAATGAATTATATATATGAGGATGAGAATGGCACTTATAGCACAATGGTTAAGGTTCAGTGCATCAGGAAGCTGAATCCCACATGGCTGACCGTGGTTTGAATCCTGGCCCTGGGAACTTGAAAAAATTCTGGGATGTGTGCATGCATGTCAAAAATTCTGATAAGAAGGTAAAATGGAGAAGGAATTGTGGCATAATCATGCTGCACATGTAGGTGCTTTCTCTCTGTCTCTGTCTCTCTGTGTGTCTGTCTCTCTGGCAAGCAACTAATTTATCTGGCCCTTTTAAAATATATAAAACATGATGAGATTGTCACTTGATAATGTCAGCCTACACAATGGGGAAAGAAAACGTGTACATGTACTAAGTGGCTAAGTGTTGATCTTATATTTTGAGATAACGATCAACTTTAACTCAGTCCGTTTCATTCCATCCCGTCAATTCTAGATTGTGCCAAAGAATTATTAATTTGATTTAAACATTTTTACAAAGTAATCATTATTCTAACCTCTTAATAATTCCAGAAAAGTATGAAAACTTATGTTTTAAATACATATTCCAAGGTCAGATTTCTTCTGGACCCTAGAAAAATAAATGTAAAAAGTGATGTTCTCCAGGCATGACAGTGTGTTCTTTGGGATATTGTGTTTATTACAATACATAGTTTGAATTGTGCTTCTTAGGAAGCCGTTGCTATAACTGTGGGAAAAGGTGCCAGTACCCTGTTTGTATGGACATCGTGCTGACATTTTAGAGTCCTCCCAGGAGGCCAGAATACCTTTGATGTTTGTGCCCTTGATGTCCTTACCAAGTGTATAACAGTATGACTGCCAGGCACCACCACAGAGGTAGTAAGCAAAGAGCTGTTGCAAAACGGTGTAATTACAGAAAATAACAATGCATATTAAAAATAGACAAGAAGCTGTCATGACTCAGAAAGAAAAGTTCTCAAATATTAAGAGCAGAATATTGGGAAAAAAATTACTGCTTTCTGTCTGAAAAGCTGATGAAATTGGGCCTGGACATCTGTGAGATATCTGACATTTATTTGCATATGAAGATCATGAAGATTACTTTGTAAGGTTATTTTGAGAATGTAAAAATTTGGCATATTTCAAATGGTCGACATATGGAAGATTCATATGAATGAAAAAATATATGTATTTATATATGAACTTTTAGAAGACCATGAAAATGTATATTACAAAAAGCTACGCATGAATTTCAAAATTTTTCACACCAAAATAAATTTGTACTTTAAATCAGTTTTTCTATAAAAATTTGTATGTGTGTTCACGGGTTCAATTTTTTTAACCTTTCTTTTTTATTAAGAGAGATTTTTGCCATCGGGTACATGTTCTCACTGGAGAGACAGAGAGACAGAAAGTGAGAAATCACTCCCTGGGAGGATGGCCATGCCGCAGTCCCCTCTCTTCCATTCTTCTATCAGTATTTCATCCTTGCATGCACACATACCCAGCATGAATTTTAAGCCACCAGGGTCCAGGACTCAAACTACATTTGACTATATGGGAGTCCAGAGACATAACCATTTGTTGGTTAATATGCCATTTGCTGGTCCCATATTTAATCTTCTCGATAAATGACAATCCAGATCCTAAATCCCCAATCTCATCTGCTGGTTATACAACCAAATGGAAGAGCAGGTTGCATGATAGCCTACACCTGTGGACACTTCCCTCTGCAATATACCAGGGGAGTTCTTTATTCTTTATTTGATTTAAATTACCTTTTGGTTCAATTTACAATGAACCAATCAATTGCACTATTTAAGTTACTCCTAGACATTTCAGTTCACACAATGGACCCAGATTCTGATAAGCAATTCTGTATCAGTAAAGTTGACCTGCAACAATATTATATTCTTTCCACCATAATCCAATACCTCTAGACTCTATTTCCCTTTATCTGGTCCAGGTTTTGATCAATAAAAATTGGCAAAATCTTGCATTTTTTTTTCCTGTGGATATAGCAACTCCTTTCTAGTTACACTGTGTGCTTTATCTTATGGGTCTTGCTGAAATTTGTAGCCGATTATAGGTTTAGGAACAGTAAAAGCTGGTAGGAGTACATCATTATCAGAAGTATGTTGTGGTTTTTGCAAGGAAGTTACCTCAGGGAAGAGGATTACCCAGTTTCAGGAAAGGAGGAAGGGTTCTACTCACAAAGAAGGCTTTAGAGAATTTAAGGGTCCTTGATTTGGGATTTGGTAGAATCTTACCACCTGTCCTCGTCCATATGCATAGCACAACCAGAAGTCATAAGTTGAAAGAGAAGAAATCTTTAGAAACATGAAGTTAGAAGAGAATAACAAACCAGGAAAATTAGGAGTCTCAAGGAAGAGGGAATGGGGAATTAAGTTGCACTGTTGCAGAGAAAATAAGGTAAGAATTGCTATAGCACAGAGGCTCTTCTTTTCTCCAATATGAAGCTTTCCAGGACTCCCACCTTCTTAATTACCCCAGTCACTCCCCTCCCAACCCTTTCCTATTCTCTGTGACTTTCCTGTTTTATGGCAAGCAGAATTAAATACAGCTCTATGATACGATTCAAAATGCACAAGGGGAGGAAAAGAATACTAGTAGTGAGATAACAGATCAATGCATAAACTTAGTGAGATGTAAGTCATTTGTCTTTAAAAAGGGTTAATAGTTTCTAATAATGTTTTTATTTTTGTTTTGCCAGAAAGCACATGTATTCACTGGAGAGAGAAAAAGGAAAGAGAGAAAATGCAAGAGAGCATCCCTCCCCCCATGGGAATGGTCATGCCCCAATTCCTATTCTATTTCTCCTTTCCAGATTTTGGGTGTACACACATGCTCACCTAGCATGTTTTTCAAACCCACTCTTCAGGGACTCTAATGCTCAGTCATGCGTGATCCAGCCAACTTCACCGCTGGAACCACCTTATGTAAAAGTGTTTTCAGGTAGACAGTCTCAAAAAATATACCGAAAATTTACTCTTTTAATAATATAAACTATCCTTATTATTAGAATACTTTTTTAGTCAATGCTAACCACTGATACTTTTAACCCATTATTAAATATAGTCTCTTCTGTGCTGATATAAGTTTTTCTTATAAAAACTTCAGAAATTAGAATGTATTTCATTTACCCAGAAGTATGATGTGGTATCTTAATTCTGATTTTAAGCCACCAGGGTCCAGGACTCAAACTACATTTGACTGTATGGGAGTCCAGAGACATAACCATTTGTTGGTTAATATGCCATTTGCTGGTCCCATATTTAATCTTCTCGATAAATGACAATCCAGATCCTAAATCCCCAATCTCATCTGCTGGTTATACAACCAAATGGAAGAGCAGGTTGCATGATAGCCTACACCTGTGGACACTTCCCTCTGCAATATACCAGGGGAGTTCTTTATTCTTTATTTGATTTAAATTACCTTTTGGTTCAATTTACAATGAACCAATCAATCGCACTATTTAAGTTACTCCTAGACATTTCAGTTCACACAATGGACCCAGATTCTGATAAGCAATTCTGTATCAGTAAAGTTGACCTGCAACAATATTATATTCTTTCCACCATAATCCAATACCTCTAGACTCTATTTCCCTTTATCTGGTCCAGGTTTTGATCAATAAAAATTGGCAAAATCTTGCATTTTTTTTTCCTGTGGATATAGCAACTCCTTTCTAGTTACACTGTGTGCTTTATCTTATGGGTCTTGCTGAAATTTGTAGCCGATTATAGGTTTAGGAACAGTAAAAGCTGGTAGGAGTACATCATTATCAGAAGTATGTTGTGGTTTTTGCAAGGAAGTTACCTCAGGGAAGAGGATTACCCAGTTTCAGGAAAGGAGGAAGGGTTCTACTCACAAAGAAGGCTTTAGAGAATTTAAGGGTCCTTGATTTGGGATTTGGTAGAATCTTACCACCTGTCCTCGTCCATATGCATAGCACAACCAGAAGTCATAAGTTGAAAGAGAAGAAATCTTTAGAAACATGAAGTTAGAAGAGAATAACAAACCAGGAAAATTAGGAGTCTCAAGGAAGAGGGAATGGGGAATTAAGTTGCACTGTTGCAGAGAAAATAAGGTAAGAATTGCTATAGCACAGAGGCTCTTCTTTTCTCCAATATGAAGCTTTCCAGGACTCCCACCTTCTTAATTACCCCAGTCATTCCCCTCCCAACCCTTTCCTATTCTCTGTGACTTTCCTGTTTTATGGCAAGCAGAATTAAATACAGCTCTATGATACGATTCAAAATGCACAAGGGGAGGAAAAGAATACTAGTAGTGAGATAACAGATCAATGCATAAACTTAGTGAGATGTAAGTCATTTGTCTTTAAAAAGGGTTAATAGTTTCTAATAATGTTTTTATTTTTGTTTTGCCAGAAAGCACATGTATTCACTGGAGAGAGAAAAAGGAAAGAGAGAAAATGCAAGAGAGCATCCCTCCCCCCATGGGAATGGTCATGCCCCAATTCCTATTATATTTCTCCTTTCCAGATTTTGGGTGTACACACATGCTCACCTAGCATGTTTTTCAAACCCACTCTTCAGGGACTCTAATGCTCAGTCATGCGTGATCCAGCCAACTTCACCGCTGGAACCACCTTATGTAAAAGTGTTTTCTTTGACAGTCTCTCAAAAAATATACCGAAAATTTACTCTTTTAATAATATAAACTATCCTTATTATTAGAATACTTTTTTAGTCAATGCTAACCACTGATACTTTTAACCCATTATTAAATATAGTCTCTTCTGTGCTGATATAAGTTTTTCTTATAAAAACTTCAGAAATTAGAATGTATTTCATTTACCCAGAAGTATGATGTGGTATCTTAATTCTGTTACACAAATTATCTATATGTAGACCTCATGTTATAAGTACCTATTAAATGTATGTAATGAACAAGAATAATGTACATACTCATACAATTGGCAGACTAAATTTAAGACAGGGATCAATTATAATTTTTTTTAATTTTTTTTACTTTTTTTTAATATCAAGGATAAACTTTTTTATAATCTCTCCTTTGTATTAGCATGATGCTTTATCACTACTCATAGTATAAAATCCATCACTTATGATTGTGGTTCTATCACTTGACTAAATGTCTCTATCATTTGTACAAGACAATCCAAGAAATATTTTGCATTTCTGAAAAATATTATTTATGCAACTAATTTTGATCTATTCATTTAATAATCTTTTTCTTAAGCTGTAGACAATAAAATGTATAGTGCTGATTTGGCTACAAAATACATTTGACATTAGAATTAGAAATGTATAATAATGTAATATGTTTTGGTAATTAAACTTTAACTGAGAGAAAAATAGAGGAAAATGACAAGAAATTAGTTTAAGTACTAAGATTATTTGTAAAGTGTGTAAGAAAATTATACAGGAGTAGATGATGGTAGTTGCAGTAAGTGGATATATTTTATAGGAAAGAAACGAAAGCTGTGATTCTGATTTTCAAGTTGTAGCAAAAAAGCAAATTGGAAATATGTTGGAGATTGAAATGTAACTGTATGTATTTGTGTGTGTGTGTGTGTGAGAGAGAGAGAGAGAGGAGAGAGAGAGTCTGTGTGTGTCTTTGTGTGTGTGTGTGTGTATTTGTGAATATATATACTAGTGATGTTTTTTATAATAGAATTATGTAAGTTTTTACTTTTCTACTAAAAGGTTTATTTCTGCAGGTTGTAATTACTTTTCCATTTTAGCCTTTTGCTTCAATTTTGCCCATGCATCAATCCTTGGTTTAGCCTTGTCAGTCTCCATTTATCATAATTGATTGATACTGACTACTTTAGGAGGAAATTATTTAACGTTGAGTGACTAGGATGTTTAACTTTATTGAAAAGAAATAGCACAGGGGAAATGGAGGAAACATGTAGCTTTCAGAGGATGTGCTCATTCCTAAGCACAAAACTCATACAGTTTGGCTCCTTCAGCTGAATTAAAGTTTATTGAGAATAAGTTGGCATAATTAATTGAATAGAGATTTTACATTCTTTTTTTTTTATTTTGGAATTAGAGATGAAGATCTTTGCAATTGAATAAGACATGACTATGTTCAGATACTCTCTAATGAAGTATACACAAATGGAATAAAAATCAGCAAGATAATCATATTTTAAAACCATTTCAGAAATAAGTATTTACTTCTGGGATATATTACCTTTGCAAGACTTAATCAATAGACTAGACGCTACATATTATACATTTGAAAGGCATGTATAATCAGAGACCATAGAATAATTCACATTTTACTAATAAGAAATTTTCGCTACAGTCAAAACTATAGAGTCAGCCAGTGGGAGCTCACTCCCCACTCCAGATTCTTTTTGTTGTTACTATTGATTTCTTTCATATTTCTTGTCCGTTGTACTCCTTTTCTGGTAACAACACTGATGAAGTCATGAGCCGGCAAAGTAAATCTCTAATGAAAAATGTTTACACAAAAAAATAAAGCTATTTGCGGGAAAAGATGGTAACCCAGCGGTGTAGAGGTGATACATTGCTCTAGCAAGTAAATCTCTGATGAAAAATGTTTACACAAAAAAATAAATCTATTTGCAGGAAGAGATGGTAACCCAGCGGTGTAGAGGTGATACACGGCAAAGTAAATCTCTAATGAAAAATGTTTACACAAAAAAATAAAGCTATTTGCGGGAAAAGATGGTAACCCAGCGGTGTAGAGGTGATACATTGCTCAAGTGATAGTGGAACCACATAGAAGATTGCAGGTTCAGTTCCCAAGTCGACCTGTACTTGCTAAGTATGTGGATCTATGTTTCTGGCTGACTGGAAAGGCTGGAGTGCAGGGGTCATGGGATGAGATCCTGTGAAAGCACTAGTCTCTCCCTGTTTCTCATTGTCATGAAAGAAAGAACTTTCTTTTTCTTAAAAAAAAAAAAAAAAAAAGTTACTTTAGGGGCTAGCAGGTGGCCTGGTGGTTAAGGCAATGGATTCCCACACGGCTGACCATACTTCAAGTCCTGGATATGGTGGCTTGAATATCACACTTGGGCACAATACTTCAAGTCCTGAATATGGTGGCTTGAATATCACACTTGGGCACATGTATGCGCAGAATCTCAAGAGGGGAATGGAGGAAAAGCGTTTGATGCATGGCCATCTCCTGTGAAGGTGATTTCTCACTTTCTCTGTCTCTGTCTCTCTCACTCTACGGCAAAACCTAAAAAAAAAAAAAAAAACTAAGGCAAAACCTAAAAAAAAAAAAAAAAAAAAAGTTACTTTACACAATCTGATAGGAAGAAAAAAAATTTGGTGGATCAAATAAATCTGTATTTTATACCTTTTGGAATAACTAATGTAAAGAAATTAGGGGATATTCACCATTGAAAATTATTTAATATATCAGTTTATAGTTTTATCTATGGAAATGTACTTAACATATCAGATATTTGAGGGAAGTTATTGTTGTCTAAATATAGTTATGTATAAGCCTATTAATTACAATTTGTATGTATGATATTCTCAAAAAAAACCCATAAATCTCGTAAGTTTGTATTACCTAAAATTAATCATCTGCTTTCTAGACTACTCATTCATTCCCCTATCTGCAAACAATGTCATGTTAATCTGCTTCAAATCAGGAAAATGCAACCATATTGGAATACTGTAGGAATAACTTGAGAACACAGAGATCATATTGCATTTAATATGGTTACATATAACTTATGAATACAATCACCCACTGCCTTGCTAGGGTTATGGATGGGCACATATGATGCAAAGAATTACACAAACACCAATATTAACATTAAAGAAGGAAATAAATTAATAGTGGAAGGTATTAGAACTGGAAGTCCTGGCAGCTCTGCGTTCATGAGCAATCCTGGTTTGCTTTCCCAGCCTCGTCCTTCACCAGAATCTGTAACTGTGGCATTTTGATGAAGGTTGTCTTTATGTGATTGGTTGCTTTCATTTTTTAGATGTTAGAAACAGTCCAAGAAACAAAATAATATATCAAACGGTGCAAGAGAAAATGAATTCAGGAACTTTATGCATAGTATTTTGAATGATGAGGGCAAACTTGCTAGAGAACAAAATTATGCTAGCTAATATATAGTCAGCTAATAAAAAAAGAAGTAATTCCCACATATAAAGTGAAACTTAGACACAGAAACTAATATTCATATATGCATGCATTTGGTCAATTAATGTTAGTTTTATTACCTTGTCTCCTAACACAAGATCTTATTCACTAAGGCACATTTGTTCTCTCCACTCTCTTCACATTTTGAAAAATCTTCAATGAGAATAAAACAATGTAAAATACTAACTGACCTGACATAATTATTGAAATGCCATTTGTTTCATAATTCTGTTCACATATTTAATAACTGTAGGGATTTGAACTCAATTATATATTCTGGTTGTTGATATAAATTAAATAACACAATTAATTTAATGTATCTTTCTTGAAATGGCTTCCTAAAATTATTCTTCCAAATTTATAATTCTTTTGAAATTGTAAAAATTTCTGATTGTGAACCTTTTAGTACAATTTAAAAATCAGAAAGAATTATAGATCAGGCAGTACCACTATTTTTTTAATGAAATGCAATGGGTGATACTTCTACAGTTTTATCATTTGTAAGTAAATATATCTACTTAAAACAAAGGGACAACCCAGTTTGGAGACATAGCAAAACAAAATGTAAAAAAAG
Organism: Tupaia belangeri chinensis; assembly: GCF_000334495.1. Lineage (NCBI taxonomy): Eukaryota > Metazoa > Chordata > Mammalia > Scandentia > Tupaiidae > Tupaia > Tupaia belangeri. Next base: position 671,269 of record NW_006160178.1, read on the forward strand.
AAAAAGATTATTTATTTTCTCTTAAAAGTCCTATTCTCCTTTTTAAACTCAGAGTTTGTTAAAATTTTGTGAATCAAAAAATACACTGCCGGGACGAGCAGTTAGTGTAATGGCTATGTTGCTGGACTCCCATGTAGTCGACTGCGGTTCGCGTCCTGGACCCGATGGCTTAAAACTCATGCCGGGCATATGTGCGTGCATGCCCAAGATCCCGAGAGGAGAATGGAGGAGAAGGGATTGCGGCGCGGCCATCCACCCTGGGGGGTGATTTCTCGCTTTCTGTCTTTCTGTCTCTGTCTGTCTGGAGAGCGCATGCGCCCTATCTCAAAAACCTCTCAAAAAAAAAAAAAAATACACTGCCTTTGCATTATTTTCAAGTAAGAAAAATATATTTCTAATATTTTACAGTTGTTTAATTTATTGGCTAAGAGTTAAGAAACTAACCTCTGGTCTGATTACATTTGAGAGTGTCTGTTAGATCTTGGTATTTGGAAAGCCCCACACAAACATATGAATTACAGGTTTGTTTATAGATATACTAATTATACCAAATTTTTGTTCTAGACTCTAGTTTTTATTCATATATATGTAATATATATGTAAATTCTATCACTATCCTTGTACATTTCTTAGTATGTAAGACTCACAAATAAAACACTTGAAAAGCATAATAGAATTTTTTTTCTAAAATTTTTTTAAAAATTTTATTATAATGAGCATGTACTCAGGACCAGCAGATGGTATAATGGTTATGTGGCTGGACTTCTACGTAGTAGATGATGGCTCAACTCCTGGACCTGGCGGTTCAAAACTCTTGCTGGGTGCATGTGCGTGCATGCCCAAAATCCCAAGAAGAGAATGAAGGAGAAGGAATTGTGGCATGGCCATTCCCCTGGGGGTGGGGGTGGAGACGGTGATTCCTCGCTTTCTGTCTCTGTTTCTCCAGCGAGTGCACATGCCCTATAGTAAAAATTTCTCTCTTAAAAAAAATAAAAATAAAAATAAAGCATGCACTCATCTAATAGAGAGAGAGAGAGAGAAAGTGTGGAATAACCCCTAAGGGGGAAGGCCATGTTATGATCCCTTCTCTTCCATTCTCTTCCTGGGGGTTTGGTTATGCACACACACCTGGTGTGTTTTTAAGCCAGTAGGTATAGCACTTGAATTGTGTAGATGGCCATGTGGATCCAGCTATCTTTTTTTTTTTTTTTGGAGAGGTTTTTGCTATAGGGTGTGTGTGCTCACTGCACAGACAGAGAGAGACATAGAGACAGAAAGAAAGAAATCACTCCCCAGGGAGGATGGTCATGCTGCAATCCTTTCTCCTCCATGCTCCGCTTGGGATCTTGGGCATGCACGCACACACGCCTGGCGTGAGTTTTAAGCCACTGGGTCCGGGACTCGAACTGCGGTCGACTACGTGGGAGTCCAGCAACATAGCCATTATGCTAACTGCTAGTTCCCAGATCCAGCTATCTTAACCACCACAAAACATAATAGAAAGTTTAAAGTATGCAAACACTGAAACACTTAATTAAGTTTATGTCTCCTACTCTCATGCAAATTAATTGGCAAGGAAAACTTTTATGAGAAAATCAGATACAAAGAAATGTGCAAATACTTGCTCTAGCATGCAAGTATCTGTAAGCATTCTAAGGAAATATGCCTAACTTAGCCAAATCCTTCTTTCACATCACAAATGGTCCTATTTCACTCAGCTTTCTTTATTGCCAGGACTGTTTATTGTGTATAATGAGCCAGGGAGAAAAATGTGACAGTAACACCAACCCTAATTCTTTCTAATCTGTGAACCATAGGATCAAAGCAGAACATTATGAAGGCTCATGAGCTGTCTCTTGAGAGAGCTACATGCCCTAAAACAGGGTGACATAACCATCTCACTTGACTGCAGCTTGCGCCATGATTGTTTAACTGAGGAAATGAGAAGAGGGAGTATTATACAAACAACCAGGATGTGTCCCAGAGTAATTCAATCCCTAAGCAGAACTCTGTTCTCTTATACCGCATTGACCCAACTAAAGAGAAATCTCACTGGCTGATAATTTAAAAGGAGTTACTGCAGTTTTATAAGGATATTTATCCTGGACTATCTCAGTTTTAGCATTTGATTCTTACTGCCTTTCCGATGAACAAAAGTGCTAAGACTCGACATCATAACAATTTTTGCCATGGTTTTTCTGCCCCCCCTGCAGCTATATATGTATTATATTAATATAATACATGTGTGTTTGTGTTTTATTTATATGTTATATATATAAAGCCACACATAAACATGTATGTCTGTATGTTTCAAATTTATCTTTCCGCCAATTTTTTTTCAATTTCTCAATTTATTTTGTGCACAAGAGAGACAGAGAGGG